>NW_017306860.1:972667-983024 GCF_000935625.1 Nanorana parkeri | reverse complement strand
TGTTGTGCAGATATCCCACCGCACACCTAAGCGATGCATTCTTTGTAGTTTCTTGCGGGTGCTGTGGTAACTAGCGCATGGCGCCACATAGATGCAAGTAGAAAATGAATTACCAGCACACCATCATATTCTTCATCAAGAACAGCTATATTGACATTATTTGATCATAGTATCACAAAAATAAAGTGACTTTTTAAGACCACTGAGAGTTCCTTCATCAGACACGTGATGTCATTACATTTCCTGATGCAGGGACCATGAGTAGTCTCGAAATGTTCCTCCACTGTCATCATCCCAAATTTTAGGTTGTTACCAAACTAAGCTTTGACATCAGCTGTGCTGGGCAACAGTAATACACAGATTTTAGGTGGACGGGGTTAAACATTTTATTTTTTTGGTCTTAAAAATAACAGAAAAAAATAGAAACCACTATACGTTTTTCTTTAAAGAAGAACTCTGGGCACATATTGTATTAACCCTTGAAGTGGGGCTACCCCTGCACTGCATAGGTTAACTGCTCGTTTTTGCCTGAAGTAAAAAAAAAAGTATATTTGCCTGATCTTTGGAGTTGGCAGTGCTCCCTCCAGCCTATCTCCTGAGATAGGAAGCAGAGGACGAGATAGGCTGGAGGATCAGGTGAGTATCATTTTTTTTTTTTTTACCCTTGGCAAAAAAGCAGTTACCCTTGCAGTGCGGGGACAGCCCCACTGCAAGGGTTAATAAAATGTGTGCCCAGAGTTCTCATTTAAAATAAAATGTAATGTATACAAATGTATCTATTCGCTGATCGCCAGGCAATTATAGGAATTTGCAGGGGTGGGAAGACTGCAGTTACCTGTACCCCCTCCACCCCCCTAATAGAAGCAAATTGTAACATGATTAAAAAAAAAATACAAAACTGCATTTTCTAGAACAGTGGTTCTCAACCTATGTAATCTCAGGACCCACATTTGTCCTTGGCCATTAAGTCGTGACCCAACTCGCACTGCAATGGAATGCACGGCATTAGGGTACTGTGCATTCCGGTGTGGGTGGTGCATTTGGGGTACCATTCAAATGAATGGCAACACAACACACCTACCACAGCAGAATGCACGGTAGGTGTGATGGCGTGGTACAGTTTAACGCACTGTGCTAGTGTGGACGGGCCGTCAAAAACACTGACATACATACAGAATCTCACACACACACATTTTTTTTCTAAGTTCCACCCAGTTTCCCTACTTTACAAGAACTGGAGTGGATACTCAGCCTGGGGTTCCACTGTGGGAGAACCGACAGTGCTGCGCTAGGGGGAGGCTGAGGAGCCTCTCACCAAGAAAAGTGGAAGGCACGCGGCGACCCACTGAACACAGGGTCGCGACCCACTTTTGGGTCACGACCCACCAGTTGAGAACCAAGGTTCTAGAAGGATATGAAGCACAATGACCACAGAGCACAGAGACCGGTCTCTCTCAGCAGGTTTTTTTTTTTTTTCTTAAATAATTGTCTTCTTTGTTGATCAGAGTTCCTTTTGAATGCTTGTTTTGTGATTCTTTACATGATGATCTGATTTTATATTTTTTATTCATATATTTATTCATACGAATAGAATATTTTTTTAACTTCTTTTAAGATATCTTTCATGTAGCCCTCTTCCCCTTTCTGTATATATAAGGATGCTCTTTCTTCTGTATTATGAACTATTTATAGCTGTTTTAGTCAGAATCTCTGATGCTGACCATGTAATGTTTATAAGCTTGTAAAGATAATATCCGCACAACCCATAAACTTGTGCACTGCGTTAAAAAGAAACTTTTGCCTTTTTTAACCAAACATAAGCTCAGTCTTAACCTAATAAAAGAGAACATAACATATCTTACGCCTTTGCCTTTGAACCCCAACCTTGGAAACCCCATTTTTTTAAAAAGTCACACGTCATTAGCAATATTTCATTTTAATAGTTTGTTTGCTGTTATAATGAGCATTTAGCTACATATGGTCTTCAATGGCTTTTTGTGTCGAAAACAGTAACAGTAGTAAAGTATGTTCTTCTGTTTCATGTAATGCAGTAGGTATTTGCTGTCATTATATTGGCTGTTAAATCTGTATTTTGCTCAATAGCTGTGCTCATTCTTTGTTCAAAACTAAAAAAAATGTCAGTGGCATCAATAGATGATCCACTGTGGTGCGTTGACACACGCATGTTAGTTTGTGCATTACATTGCCTTTTATTAAGGTAGATTATTTATTTATTCATTTAAATGGTCTGCCAATGCACCAAAAATCAGACAAGCACTATTGTTTCCGCAGCAGTGCACCAAAACCCATGGTAGTGCCTTATCGCAAATTGTGGTGCTCTGCAACACAAGTACATTGCAGGTGGGTTGCCTGAGTACATTGGAGTGGCATTGAAAATGAATCGCACCGCAACACATGGTAGTGCCTTATCGCAAGTTGTGGTGCTCTGCAACACAAGTACATTGCAGGTGCGTTGCCTGAGTACATTGGAGTGGCATTGAAAATGAATCGCACCAGAACACATGGTAGTGCCTTATCGCAAGTTGTGGTGCTCTGCAACACAAGTACATTGCAGGTGCGTTGCCTGAGTACATTGGAGTGGCATTGAAAATGAATCGCACCAGAACACATGGTAGTGCCTTATCGCAAGTTGTGGTGCTCTGCAACACAAGTACATTGCAGGTGCGTTGCCTGAGTACATTGGAGTGGCATTGAAAATGAATCGCGCCGGAACCCATGGTAGTGCCTTATCGCAAATTGTGGTGCTCTGCAAAACAAGTACATTGCAGGTGCGTTGCCTGAGTACATTGGAGTGGCATTGAAAATGAATCGCACCAGAACACATGGTAGTGCCTTATCGCAAATTGTGGTGCTCTGTAACACATGTACGTTGCAGGTGCGTTGCCTGAGTACAGTGGAGTGGCATTGAAAATTAATCGCACCGCAAAAGTCTAACACACGTATGGTGAAGTACTGTGCATTGCTACTTAACACGGGGGAAACCAAATGGGACCTAAAAGACAACTTCACTTTCATAAAAGTTGTCCTTTAAATCTTCCTCTTATCCTCCAAGTGGTAGCCACCTACCTAGATACTTACCTTAAGCACTGTTCCTGAGAGGTTCACTGCACGGCATTGTTAGCGTCATACATCTTTTGCAGATAAAATCCTGGTGGTGTCCAGCTACTTATGCACATTCCTTCCTGTGGCTGGCCCATGAATATGGCATGCAGAAAAGTATGGACCAGCCACACAAGATAACTTCCCAATTTCCTTTCCTCCCTCACCTCTCGCTACTAACCACAGCAGCTATTGGGTAAATAAGGAGCGGTGAGACAGCACAGAAATTCTGGAACCTTTTTCATCTCGGCTGCTCATATGTCACAGCAAGTAGAAGTTCAGGTGATTCAGGGCAACAAAACACAGCAGCTCATCTGAGAAGTTGGCTTTAGCACCAAATCCAATTTATTCACCATTATAAACTATTGCAACATATCCATTCGTGTCACGGGAGATTAAAATGCAAATACAGATTTTCCACTATTTATTTAGACTTGAGAAATGTTCCCTTCGAGTTACAGCAGCTGTAACAACATTAAGATAACCGATAACATATTGGGTACGCACGGCGCATGATTTGAAACATATATAAAAATAAGTTTCTATATTTTTCAGCCCAGCCCAAAGTCGTGTATTATCCCTCTTGCATGGGAGATGGAGTTTTGAGATTTCTGGAACTTTGGACGACTTCCTTGTAACTTTACCTTATCAAAACTCTAAGATGCATGCTTCTGAGAGCAGCACTGCCAAGTTACATTTTTTGGCACCTTTTACAAAGTCTGCCATGTTTCTCTGTAAATAATGGTCGATTACCAGCTGTCTCAAAATACCATAGGATATTAAAGCATCATGCTTAACATATGCCAGTGATGTATAACCAAATGTAGAGTTATCGATATGCGCACAGCATAACTTTAATGTCTGTGATCGTTGTCAATTTTTGTGCCAAGTGAAACTCCGTGTAGCCTGTCCATTTATCAAAAAATGGACGATCAGGAACAGAACATACATTATTTGTTGGCAAGTGATAGATTAGCATAGAGTTACCCTTAAAGTGGGCCTTTCAGCAATTTTGTAAGTCTACAGGAATACATTTCTGACACAATATACAGCCACAGCACAATATGCCAGAAAATATGGGACACAAGCTTCAAACACCGCCAAGAACTGCACAGACACCAGGATTTTCATAATTGTGTCATCTCTGAGCCAGCATCTCAATCCTCAGATTCAATAAGTACATGTTGATACAATGTGAGTAATGTATATTTTTAATAAATAAAAAGCTTAAGCATTGTCTTTAATTTTTATGTATTAGGATTCCTAAAGTATAAAGCAATAATACAAGGTGTGGCCACCAGAGAGGTTCTGCCTATTAGTCACCATCCTCCAGACCAGAGGAGAATAAGGAAGGAAGCTAACAGCCAGAAAAACACTAGTATGAGCTAACGGGTTGTGAAAATGTTTCCACGGAAGAGAGTAAGATCATTTTGAATTGCTGCAAATAATCAGGCATATAAACCAGGGTCAGCAACAGGTTAATCATTGTCAAATGATAGGTAGATTGTGACCATGTCATCTTGGGTGTCACCAGCATTGGCCACCTGAGGTAAATGCCCTTTATCTTTTGCCTGGTGCCCTAGGTACTGACATCGCTGCCACCCATGTTTTCTGGTGCTGTGGCTATCCATCATGCTGCTTCCAGGCAGCCATAGTTCTGAATACACTCCGGGAGGGCGACCTAAAACAGGACACAATGTGTTGTGCTGCTCCTCCTCGGGACTGCCGCCTCCACGCCTTCTCAAGGAACTGAAGAGGCTGGAGGGACTTAAGAGATAAAGGTGACGGATGATGTGTGTGTTAATGTGAGTGTATGTATGTGGGTGTGAGTGTATATGTGTAAGTGTGAGTGTGTGAATGTATGTATGTGGGTAGAAGTGTTGTCAAAATGCCTCAGGTGTGGTACGGCTGTACTATAAATAAAGGAAGTGGAATCCAAAGGGGTACTGTGCAGTGTATAAACTTCCAACCCCTGCACTCTGTTTGCTGGGCTGTACAATACTTTGACTTATGACCCCTGTACTTTGTCATTATCTGCTCCTGACCCCTGCACTCTGTATGTTACACACTTCTGACCCCTGTACTCTCTATGTTACACACTTCTGACCCCTGCTCTCTGTACAGTACTCACTCCTGATCCCTGCACTCTATAGGTTACACGCTTCTGACCCCTGCAGTCTGTACGATATATTCTCCTGCACTCTGTACGTTACACACTCCTGCACTTTGTGCATTACATACTTCTGTCCCCGGAACTCAGTATGGTACATACTTCTGACCCCTGCATTTTGTAAATAACACACTCCTTGATCCCTGCACTTTGTATGTTACATATATTTCTGACCCCTGCACTCTGCATGTTACACACTCCTGACCACTGAACCCTGTGTATTACCTAATCCTGACCCCTGCATTCTGTATGTTACACACTCCTGTCCCCTGCATTCAGCACATTACATACTTCTGACATCTTCATTGTGTACATAATACACTCCTGACCCCTTTACTCTGTATGTTACATACTTCTGATCCCTGAAATCGGTACAAAACACACTCCTGACCCCATGCTCTCTGAACATTATTCTCCAAACATTGAAAACAATTGTGCATGAAAGGGAATATCGAATTCCTCAATAAAGCTAAAATAGTATTATTAGGTAATATTTTTTACAGTGACATTTTCTTAAACCTGCCTTACTTTCTAATGTGGCCTAGTGATCTTTGATCTTTTCTATGTTGTTCAGGTAGATCTCCATCTCTCAGGGTTGCCTAACCCTCATCGACATAATGTGTATGTTGATCTAAGAAGAACAATAGGCTGTATGAATTAAATGGTAAGAGTGCCTTCTATTGAACATCGCTCGTCCTATGTATTTTACGCAAGGAACATAAGTTTGCATTACACCTACATTTTCTGCCAGCAGTAGGCTGCGGGTTTCTTGCTTGTGCAACTGCAATGTTGACATATCTTACCTTTTACATAAAGGCAACTTACATTATAGTTATACTGGGCCTATAAGGAAAAGTACAAACATTGAAGTTGGCAAACTGCCCTATTCTGTTTCAAGCAATTTTGGTTCAAACATAAAAGCTACTTCAATACATTCCTGGCACTTTATATCTTATATATGTTTAGCTTGTGCTTGGATAATAGCCTCTATTACTTTTTTACCTAAAGGGAATGCAGTCTGTTTCAGATACACTTCTTAAAACCCAACTCTGGGTTCGACAGTACTGCCCAATCTCCCCTCCAGTTTGCCCCCACCCTTTTATTTTTAAAAGATAGTTGTGTACACATTAATTTTTTTTACAAGTATTTAGTCCAGTGATGTCACAGGTTCTCTTCAGCCTCTTCTCCCTCCAGCGGTGGAAGGATCCTAAATGTTGCAGAGAGTAGCACTATGTCATGATGTAATTAATTGGTGCCACCCTTTGTAGCAGCCCTGGCCTCATAGACATAGGGTTGAATGGTACTGGGGGTACTTATCACACATCAGCATTATGCAAATCTTATCAATATGAGTAAAAGGAGATATGAACCAAATACATTTTTTTTAATATATTGAAGCTTGCCAGGCCTTAGATGCGATGATTGCATTAATTCTCTTTTTTACAGGCAATTAACTTTTTCACCACGTAAAAAAAAAAACCTGTTGATTTTGCTAGAAATGCAGCCTGCTTGGCACTTCCTGTAAATGAAATCACAAACAATGTTATCTTCCTTTCAAGTTATCTTCTATAAACTACTAATTCACCTGCACCCCATGTAATGGAGCTGAACTGCGGAGGCGTTATGTCTGTCTAAAGGGAATCGGATTTAAATGTGTCTATTTACTCAAGATTACCCTCGATCCGTCATGATCAGGTGCAGTAAACAAACGCTGTCCTGTTTGATTTTCTGGACCTGACCAGAGCCGGGAGCAGCCGGATAGAAATGGACACCCATCCATTTTCATTCGGCTGCCCATAGACTAACATTGGGCATCCGATTCGGCCCACTTGAAAAACTGACAGGCAGACCTGATCAGACAGCCCGGGGCCTTAAGGTGTTTATTTTTAATCTTTGTTTCTTTTTATAGTTTGCAATTATATATGTATATGGGAGCATATTTGCTCATCACATATACAAGCTCTGCTTAGTAGTGCTACATAGTGGTTGCGCTTTAATGCTTCTTCTCACAATGCAAATCTATTAGACTACTGACTCTGGAAAACAATGCAATTCTTGTGTTGCTAATATCTTAGCAGGATGATTGAGGCTAAATCAAAAACAGCGCTCCTTCTAGAAAAAAACAAACATATATAATATAGTACACGCGAGCCCTCTAGTGGCTACTATGAAATAGACTTTCGGGAATCTCTGGATGCATTCATACTTGGGCATTTGAAAAACGTTTTTTGTTTTTTTTTAAAGCAGGTTCCACATGCGCTGAAGTGTGCCTGTAATGTATTTTTTCATTCATGACATGTACTTTTAAAGTACCAAACTCAAATTTTTAAAAACTATTTCTCTTAAAGCTAATTTCTCTCATTACACTGAAAAATCAAATTCTACCAATGCATCCCTCTTTATACGATGATTAATAATAACATAGACATGCCAGGTGTACAATGCTGTGATTATGAAATACTTACACTTGCAGAGCATTCACTTCCTGCTTTCAAAGGCCAAAATGACTTCAGTTTACCAAAGCAATGCACACTGGGATTGTCTTGTCTTCAGCAGTTCATTGCTGGGAAATTTCATCTGTAATCTCACAAGTATTTTCCTCCCCTGAGATTATGTACATGGTCACATGTCCTAGTCACATGTGCCAGTAATCCATGAAGTAAAAGGAGAGCTAATAATCTGCCCTTAGCAAATATGGCCACTGTTAGAAGACTGGGGAGAGAAATAAGGTATGCAAGGAATACAAAGCCTGCAATTATCTAGAAGTATGTGTTTGTAGATTGTCATTACTAAACCTTTCTAAAGATGCCTTTGTTGTTATTTTAAAGATATGGGTAAAGGTCCTCTTTAACTTCTTCTTAGTCTTACTTACATCTTCTTGTTTACTGTCCTTTACTGCTGTCCCTCCAGCGTTGGTGCGGGTCTCCGATCTAGTGCTGACTCCTCTGTCCTCCTCTTCTCTGATGTCCCACGGAGTCTGTGCGGGTGCACCAGACTTAACTTGCGTCTCTCCTCGTCTCCCGGCCAAACATTTGAACTGCGCATGCGCCCGCCCCAAAATCCTTTGCGTTCTCAGATGTTCGGACAGGAGCGCACTGCGAAGACACAGGTAAGTTTAAACCTGTTTCAAAAGGTTGTTTTTTTTTTATTTTAAGTTTTTGCATATATCTACTGGTTGCTTGCTTGCTAGCAGTAGATAACTGCAAAAAACGTGAGGGTTTAATAACCCTTTATGTCAGTAATAACATTAGTTTTTACGTTCTCCCTTCCTAAACATTTTATTTACCTTTATTGTAGAGCATTATACCCTCTGGGTGCAGCGCATTCCCCTAACGTCCAGTCAGGGAGTGTGCACCCTCTTGGTGCCGGATGGACGCCAGAGAGACTACTTGTCCCATGACTACCTGGGCCCCACATTGGTAATGAGAATGCATGTTTCTGCTAATTTGATGGACACATCTGTGTAGTCCTTAGGAGAGGATTGAGCATGCTGCAGTGGCTCCAACGAGCTACTGCATAAAATCTCAGTGCTCCTGATGTGAGCTGGTCCTTTTGTGGCAGGGCTGAAATGCAGTGGAAATCTTTTTGTCATGGCAAAGAGGGACTGCAATTAATATGATCACTCTTCATAACATTCTGGAGTATGTGCAAATTGCAATCATACAAACTGCAGCAGACAATATTTGTGTCACTCAAACTTTTGGCCAGGACTGTAAGCTTTACAGTATTTCATATTTCAGGTGACATTAAAACAGCCAACATCTTACGAGGAATGCCAGAGCCCTTCAAATGAGTTGCTTCTTTAACATCACTAGCAAAGGCTTACCTAGACTCTAACCATTGATTTGTGGACATTCATTTTGAATAGTCTGGAAACACACACGCACAGAAAACTATTTTTGGAAACCTTTTTGTTGTGCAATGTTTTTACCAGAGCCTGTTGAGGTGCATTATGCGCAGGTGCCTTTTGACTTAATGGCACTGCAGTGCCCAGATACCTGGTGGGATCATGTGCACTGCAGTAATATGCCCTTGGGCTAGGGCACAGGTGATTAAGTCTCCTTGCTACAATGTGAAGAAGAGGGCAATAAGACCTATGACATCACCAGACCAGAAAAAAATAATAGAGAATTTGTTTACTGCTGCGGGGATGGTTTCACTGGGGGTACAGGGGAAAATCATGGTGGGGACCGAAAAGCCTCGTGTTGGACTTTAATTGCCAGTGTAGTTCTAGGCTTACACTTTAAAATACCAGAATGTTCATTTTATTCACCTTAGTCATGCCACCCAAAAAAAAAAAAAAAAAAACTAGGAGACGCTAATACACACAGTAGGTTTGCATGTTTTATTACACAAACAGGACAGCAGTAAAAACAAGAAGGTCATTATATTAATTCAGCTTATTGTGCACAGTTTGGGTGGCTTTACATGGCTGTGAAGATCCAAAATTTTCTTGTTTGCACTCCTGTAGACTAACAGCTACCACCGTGGCATTCCTGACTTGCATCCAACATGTTCCCTGCAGTGACCTCTAAGGTCCAAAGTCTATGCAAAAGAACAGGAATAAAAAGATCTCAGATCTTCTTCACTATGTCAAAATCTAAAATGTTTTCAAATATATTGGCTGAATGTGCATTTTATGTAAATCAGCATTTACCCCCAAATACCGAATGCTTCTTGGAGGAACAATAGCAATTGCCCAGCAAGCTGCATCATGGGCAGTCAATTGCCAAGATCAGTTGGCATGGGGTGTCTACAGACTGCCCTTACAACTATTTCCTAATAAGATTGAGCTATGATCATTTTAAATCCACAGCCAGCTTTATACAGGAAACAAAACAGAATAACCAACTGGCACACAAATACAAAAAGGCAAAAAACAGCACAAAGTTATTTGGCAAAAAAATTGTACCACCACATTTTAGGTAACTACTTTGTTCAATATATTTGTAAAAATTGTTTTCTTCTTTAATAAATACCTTTCCTACACTCAACACTAAAATTAACATATATTTCTATAAATAATGTTACATTTAAAAAAAAAAAAAAAAAAAGGGAAAACTTGCA
>NW_017306860.1:964724-965488 GCF_000935625.1 Nanorana parkeri | reverse complement strand
AAAAAAAAAAAGAAAAAACTAGGAGACGCTAATACACACAGTAGGTTTGCATGTTTTATTACACAAACAGGACAGCAGTAAAAACAAGAAGGTCATTATATTAATTCAGCTTATTGTGCACAGTTTGGGTGGCTTTACATGGCTGTGAAGATCCAAAATTTTCTTGTTTGCACTCCTGTAGACTAACAGCTACCACCGTGGCATTCCTGACTTGCATCCAACATGTTCCCTGCAGTGACCTCTAAGGTCCAAAGTCTATGCAAAAGAACAGGAATAAAAAGATCTCAGATCTTCTTCACTATGTCAAAATCTAAAATGTTTTCAAATATATTGGCTGAATGTGCATTTTATGTAAATCAGCATTTACCCCCAAATACCGAATGCTTCTTGGAGGAACAATAGCAATTGCCCAGCAAGCTGCATCATGGGCAGTCAATTGCCAAGATCAGTTGGCATGGGGTGTCTACAGACTGCCCTTACAACTATTTCCTAATAAGATTGAGCTATGATCATTTTAAATCCACAGCCAGCTTTATACAGGAAACAAAACAGAATAACCAACTGGCACACAAATACAAAAAGGCAAAAAACAGCACAAAGTTATTTGGCAAAAAAATTGTACCACCACATTTTAGGTAACTACTTTGTTCAATATATTTGTAAAAATTGTTTTCTTCTTTAATAAATACCTTTCCTACACTCAACACTAAAATTAACATATATTTCTATAAATAATGTTACATTTAAAAAAAAAAAAAAAAAAA
>NW_017306860.1:954824-964700 GCF_000935625.1 Nanorana parkeri | reverse complement strand
CAGATGGTTTAAAGCAAAATAGTGCTTTGGAGGCCAGTGCTTCTATTTAAAGTATTGGATGTGGAAAAAGAATGTTTATTAATCCCATCCAAGAGCTACAAAAGCAAGGAGTAGTCAAAAAAAAAAAAAAAATCTACAAAACACCAAATTGCACACACACATGCAATATTGGTGTTCCTATACCCCTAAAAAGATCCCCAATTTCTAGTCCTATCGAGATTGTTGAGAATCAAATATTTTTTTTCAAATATAAAAACTGCAGCGCTAACTTTTTACCGATGATGCCATTTCCAGAGCTCTGGCATTAGAGATTAAAAATAAACTATATCATTATATACACCTGAAATTCTGAAGTGCTATATTGAGATCCAGACAAGGGCTAAAAAAAGACTGAATTGCTGCATTAAAGAGGAAAAGAGGGACAAAAAAATGTACATATATTAGTGCAAATCTACACTGCATTAAATTTACCATGTAAGAGGCCAACTATTTCTGCCCTTTAAGTGGTTATTTTAAAACTGGTTAAAAAAAAAAAAAAATTACACAATATATGAAAAATTCAAAAAAGGGAGGAGATAAAAAGAAAAAAAAAAACAAACACACACACAACAACAACCTACAACTTGCAGAGAAAAATTAGACCTCTCCACCCTACCAATGTATATAATGGTGCCAACTCTTTTAGTTATACGTTATTTCCTATTCCCTTTAATGACTACAGGTTTACGTTTAATGGTTTATGGGATTAATATGGTATTTGAAGTGACTCTGGCACTAGCCAAGTGTTTGTAAATCCAAAATGTTTTTTTTTTTAGGTTTTGGAGTAGGAGATAGTCAAGACCCCCGTCGGATTTTTTTTTAAATTTACGGTCTCTGTCTCCATTGGGAGATTTCCCTTTACTTCCTGTCCCAAAAACACACCAGGAAGTAGGAGAACTGACCAAAGCAAAGAGATCCCCTCTTAAGCGAACTGCACACAAAAGTCTTGCGAGGGTTGTAAAGTGTATGGGCACCTTTAGACAGATCTCCCCATTGGAAGATGTCCCCTCTGGTTCCTCAAGTACAAAATGTGATGGGAAATCCGTATTGCTTTTGCGCTGCCAGAGAGTAGAGTGTGTGAATCTACCCAGTGGGGACACAGCAATAAAAACAGACTCTAATCCACATTCTATCCAAAACTTTACATACACTTTAAAATGTTTAATTTAATTCTCCTGCAAAAGAGGATTAATATTTTCCCATCCCAAGCCACTGTGCTCTGTTGTCTTCAAGCACTACACTGGCTGGAAAATCGTCAGCATCCGACACCTTCCGGGGTATCAGTTGCCTGTTCCTTCCATTGTGTAAAGTGGTTTTATCCACCAGCCCCTACACCTCTGTGTCCAGCGAGAGAACAACATTGCACAGTGGAGAAGGGGTATGGGGGTGGGGGGAGACAGGCAACTGATACCCCGGGAAGTGTCAGATGCTGAAGATTTTTCAGCCAGTGTAGCGCTTAGGCCTCATTCACACGAGAAAAAGCCGTCACGTACAGCTCCGTGCACGGCCATATCGGGCAGCTCCTGGGAAGGACAGGTGCTGCGTGTGATTAGTACGCAGTCCCTGTCCTTCTCTATGGGACTACACGGCCGTGCGCCGCCCTACGGTCACCCCAAGTGCAGGTCCGTACAGGTGCGGGTGTCCCGGCTTGGACGCAGACAGGATCCGTCCTGTCAGCGTACGAGTATAAACACCCGCACGGACGTGCAAGGCGGGTGAGCGTAGCGCGGTGTATGGCCGCATACTACCATAGAGAAGGGCAGGTGCTGCGTACTAATCACACGCAGTACCTGTTCTTCCCAGGAGCTGCCCTATACGGCCGTGCGCGCAGCACGGAGCTGTACATGCCGGCTTTTTCTCGTGCGAATGAGGCCTTAAAGTTAGCAGAGATTGCAGGCATGAGAGTGGTAAATATAAACCTTTTTTTTTTTATTTAGTTGCAGACAGGACAGAGAAATGTTAGATTTTGTTTATACTACTTGCTATCTTATTTCCTTATAACAAAAACGTTATTCGTTGGGCACAGTAGAAAAGAGCCGGTACAAACTTATAAGATAGTAAATACATAAGATGTACAACATTTATTTCACCAATGTATAGTATTTAATTTCTCAGGAAGATGAATAAAATCAATGAAAAATATTTGAAAGCACTGGAATTAGAGGGTCATGGTAAGGTGCAAAATGTATGTCATAGAAGTGCCAGCTAATAAGTTAAAGTGTCTGTCAGTGCAGAATCAACATATTCCACAAATGCAATCACATTTTCCCATGTTTTTGCTTTAAAGAGGCAGACAATGCTGGCTCTGCTGGACTTAAGTCCCAAGCCGCATCAGCCATTCATAAGTTTTCCCCTGCTAAACTACGGAATAGTCACATCTTTCCTCACCTGAGTAACATAAGGAGGGTGGGGTGTGTTCAGTAGTCCATCAGGGGAGCACTAAGGCAGTGATAACAGCACTGCTTGGGATTTGAAGCAGAGGCCGTGGGTTGTCAGGTGACTAATGGAAGTCAGGAGCTCACTGAAATTCTGGCAGATCAATGAAATATATTTCTGTAATTGCAGCACTATTCAAGAAACAAAACTGATGAGATGCGCTGCATATGTTGGTTTTCATTTTGCACAGACATGCACTTTAAAATTTGTCAAACATACATACTCTAATCGGATTTTTGTTTGTGACTATCTATATTGCTTGCTACCACTTTATAGGAAAGAAGATACCAGAAGCTGAATCACCCCCCGACTTCTCATATCACCTGGGGACTCCAGTGAGAGGATCCCTGCCACAAAGTTCCCAGCTCCACCCATCAGCTACATCCAGGGGAAGCTTACTCTCCAAGATTCATCTTATATACGTAACACATGATCAAGGAGAAGCAAGACTCCGAGGCTAGGTAAGGGACATCGGAGAGGAGGGCTTGAAGCTGAACTCCGAGATTTGTAATAAGGTAAAAGAAATAAGCCTTAAGAGAATCAGAAAGCTTGTTGCCTGGCAGTCAAACTGATGTGTTGCATTCAGTGTTTTCACTGACCTGAAAAAAAAACGTATAGGAGATAAAGACTTCTGACACTAATTTATACAGCATGCTTATTCCATGACTCAAAAAGTATTGATGTCACCCAACAAGCATTTTAAAAGAAAGTAAGCAATAGCAGTCCCCATACTCCACTCATAACAGGTAATTGAGCCCAATGTTCACACAGCCAAAATATTACTTTTTGCTTGGACTGGTACTTTAAGCACCACCAGTCGACCTCATAAGAGGGGCATCTATAGAAATCTTTACTTCTCGCTACGTTTCACTTTGCCCTGATCTTCTACTTTCCTAATGGCAGCCTGAATGGCTTCTTGGTCGCCCAAAAATTCGTGAGGTTTGACAGCACGGAGATTCTCGTCAAGTTCTAGAAGCACCGGAACACCAGTGGGAAGAGAGATCTTTATAATGTCCGCATCGGAGATACCTGTCAACAAGAAACAACTATTAAAGCGCACATTGTACTAAATATTCCAGGCAGAGAAAACATAAAAGACATTAAAGTGGATTTGAACTCCAAAAACTTAAGATTTGCTTAAATTTTCCACAAAAAGAAAAAAAAGGCACTTAGTTCTCCTAGGCAAGCCTGTACCTTGACGCTTATAGCTGTACATTTGCTGTGTAAGATCATCCAAGACACTGCTGCCTCTTATTGCAGGTCTCACCAGATTAAAGGCGCCCGTACACTGGCTAAATTTCGTCCAATTTTTAATGTACTCCCCGAAATTCCGCCAGTGTATGGGGCTGTCAGCTCCCTTTCAGCCGGCATTCCTCGATCAGCTGATCGAAGCAGCCGGCTGGAAAATCTTTGTTTGATCAGAGTAGCCAATGAGCTGCCCGGTCTGACAGGTGCCGGCGGCACCTGTCAGAACAGTATGCAAACAGCGGTGATTTCTCAAGCTACAGGTTTGTGTTGATGGAGGAATCGCGTCAATTTCTTCCGGTCAGGCGGCGGGTTGAACAAAAGAAAAAAAATCGACAGGTGTATGGCCAGTTTCAGAGTGGGACCTAGTCATTACTATGGTGCTCACCATTCTCCTTGCTAGAGAGGAATCTGTACCGGAGAATCTGTAGTGCAAGGATCTCCCTGCTTCATTTATTCTGTGGATCTAGCCTTCTCCCACCTCCCCTGCTGCTTCTTGATCATTACCGCATCAGTAATCATATCACCAGTCATCAGAGGGCAGCTTAACCATGAGGAAGTGAAGCCATGCTTCTACCAAGATGGCTGCTCCTGTCATGAACAGACACAGCGGAGAATAAGGCATGGCAAGTTGTTTTCAGGAGAAAACATCAGCTGCAGAGAACCTATAGGCAATCCTGATGACTGGCTCCTTTGCCTTTCCTTGGGTACAGCATCCTCAGTACAGTTTTTTTTAAACAACAACAGATTCACATGACTGCTAGCAAGCTGAACCACATGAGGTCATCATAGATCTCTAAGACACCAGACATCTCTCCACCAAGATTCTCAATATTGCACACATTGCTATTACAAAAGTCGACAATGCATTATGTTCCTCCGAGGTCTTTAAAAATAAAATAATTGGGGAATACAACTGCGAGAGGATGATGCCTATATTTTTTATAGGTTTGACGGAGAAAACAAATCCAATCACATATATCCCTGTAGGGTACAAAACACAAGGGAAAGGCAGTTGGGATGAACCGATTGGTGCCTGCCCAAAACTTTCTGTTTTGGAGGGAGTTACATTGTAGTAGCTGTTCAGAGTGCAAGTACACTGCTGAAACTGAAATGAATACATTTGTCTGGGACTGGTGAGCATATTGGACATGGCATTATATATATACACCAATGTTTACAATTGATAAATCACATGCAAATATAGACACGCACATTGCAGAAACACGGGATTGCAGGAGAGGTCAAACTTGACTTTGTGAAAGGTCGCTCGGGAGGGACGGGAGCTGCTGCAGATTGAGTTACACCTTGAACTTTTTCTGCAAGTGCAAGGTCAGCTGGAGGGTTGATATACCAAGAATCTCAGGAGATAGATAAAGGGTCAATGCCTCTACCACAGTTATGCATTAAAGAGACCCTGCTACTATAGCTATTCATCCAATCACCTTATATTCACCTTCACAGTGCTAAATACCTGGTATCTGAGCAATGATGTAACCCCCTTCCCCTTTCAGTGTTCAGGTCTAGCAGTTGGCCACTAGGTCCAAGCACTGCATCATGGGAGAAAGTTAAATGCTCCCCCATATCTGGAAGCAAAGGGTATTTACCCAATACTTTTAGATTGTAAGCGCTCCTTACCATCTTGTCTTGAATTATATTGTGATTGTAATGTCTTCCTTATATTGTAAAGCGCTGCACAAACTATTGGCGCTATATAAATCCTGTATAATAATAATCTCACCTTTGGAGCACTAGATATCCGGTATGCAAGCTTATACAGGGTAATATTATAACCCCCTTCACCTTTTAAAGTGTTCAGGCCTAGCAGTGGGGCAGTGGGCCCAAGCACTGCATCATGGGAGGATGTTACATGCTCCCCCATATCCGGAAGCAAAGGGTATTTACCCCATACTATTCTTCACGGTGCAAAATACCCGGTATCTTAGCTCACACAGGGCAATGATGCAGCTCCCTTTCTTTTAGATGGTGTTTAAGCATAGTAGCAGCATCAGCAATGGAAGGATCAGTGGGGTAGAGCTGTCAAGGTGAATTTCGCTGGGTCAAGGGGTGGGCTTTAAAGAAACCTGAATGGGCAAGGTGACAGGGTCTCGTTTACCTACCAGTAGATCTTTGGCTTGTGGCAAGAAAATCAAGGCCTACAGGGAGTCCCCCAGCAGTCATTGGGGGTGTACATACAAATACAAGCCACAGGCTTGTAATGCAAGAATGCAATCCACTTAGTTTTCACACTGACCATCACACTGACATACTAGCAATCATGTTTTGGTTTTATATTCCTCATCTGGGAAAAAATTATGCCTGAAGTGGTTGTTATGAGCCAAAACGTCACTTTTCAACCTGCATTTTCATTCACAGCAGACACATTTTTAAAACCCTTTTTGGTCTATTTATATAAACTAAAATGAATGAGATTTATATTTATGTTACCTCCCATAATCCCCCTTCCCAAGGAAGTCTACCTTTATTTCAATGCAGCACCCAACCGCCTCCACACATAGCCAGGACTGGTATAAAAATCCATCCGCTAGCTTGGATTCCAGGGTTTAATTAGGTTTAGGGTGGTTGGGGATAGGAGAGTTAGGTTTATGGTCAGAGTTAACAAGGTTGTATTTAAGGGCTAGATAAGCCAAACCATAGTGTAAAATTCTAGTGTAGTAGTGTCTTAAGGTGGCTGTAGGGGGCACTGACCTGTAAAGGGACTGCAGTGATCTCTAGCAGTCTCTTAACATGTCCCCAGATCCTGACAGTCTCCTGAAGCATGTCCCCGGTCTCTAAAACACTGATATAGCATGTGTGTAATATGTGATCATCCACTGAAGCAAATCCAGTCCATGACCATTTTCTGTAGCATTATCTCTATATATTGAATTGTTTTTTTTGGCCCATTGGTGATGTCAGGAAAACTACTCAAGGCCCCCTGTATCAAGCAAGCTGACCACCCCTGCTGTGCATAAAAGAAATGAAAATGAAAATGATGCAAAATTTCTTAAGAAGTTTCAATGTATATTGGCACAACAGTATATTGAGCAGTCAGATTTTCTCAGCCAACTGCTATTCCCCCTCGCCCCAACCCACCAAATAACAGCCCCTAGAGGTGTGTGCACATTGCTGACCACTGTAAGAACAGTCAAACTTGGGTAGTACTAGCCGTCTGTCACGTCTGACCACCATGCTATGTCTATGGCTTTCGTTACTGTTTCCCAGTGAACAGTGTGCCTAAATAGTTTGCTGTGCTGTCTACTCTACGCACCCAGGAGATAAGTACTCGGGTTTATATAAAAGATAAAAGGAGACTAGGAGTCTGTGCATTAGGATAAGAATATTGTGAAGCAAAAAGATAAGCTAAAGCGACTACAGCCAGTAAACAATTACAACTGTCATCTTACAAAAACAAGTGAGATCCATTCACTAAAAGTGGGCACCTATGGGACGTTCACATTGTTCATTACTACATATACGTGTATGTGTGGATAAAGATGGCCATAGGAGGTGCATTTCATTGTAGAGAAGGGCAGCCACATGTGTGTATAGAATTCAAAAACTACATACTGAAACTAAGGTTTTAAAGCATTTACACGGACCCCATGCCATGCTAAGAGTTTTGCTAGGATGGGCAGAGAAATAGAAAGCCTGAAATTATTTTTTTTTTTTTCCCTGGAGCATATACTGTTCCAGGCTCTCTCCCATTGCTGGCCATATGACCAAAAGCCTAGCTGTTTGGTCACATGATTTTTGATGAAGCAGAGTTCAGATTGGTCAAAATCATCTGGCCTGGGGTCTGGTTACACAATCATCACTATAGTGAACATGGAGCAGCATTTTCTCCAGAAAAGAGAACACGCAATATCTCAGTGTAGGTCTTGAGACACACTGACAATATTACCTGAAGCAAGTTAATAACATTTATAGAGTCTAAAAAATAAACCCCAACGAACAACAGACTTTCTTTAAACCTATAAAATGACCGGTGCCTGCAACACACACACACACAATTAAAAAGACTTGTCAGCACTTGTGGTCTGCTGCATGCTAGGAATTTGTACATGGTCTGTCTCCAAATTGTTTCAGTGATCACCCAAGCTTAGTCATGTGTTCTGCTGCCATCCAAGACAAAAGAAGTATTAAACGTAAAGAAGCAAACAAAAAGTTCCGTAGCCACCCATATGCCTGTGCCAGCTGCTGTAAGAGCTGAAAGATACCAATTTATCTTGCAAATCATGCCGGCATCGGTTTAAAAAAATTGAAAAAAAAAAAAAGGGTCATTCTATGGAGAATCTGGAAAAATTTAGTTACCCCCTGCAATCCCCCCCCCCCGCTGCTGTATACGGATGTGTACTATCAGTATACAGCAGCACACGCCTGCACTCTGTATTTTGAATTTCGCTCAAAGCCCTTCTGACTGCACTGACCAAGGAGAAGTGCTTCTTGCGCTTACCATATTCGGGCGAAAGTCAAAATACATAGCGCAGGGCTGCGCTGCCATGTATGGAGTATGGCTAATACACAGACACCGTGAGACATAGAAAATAATAATATATTTTTTCTTCACTCTACAACCGTTTAACGATAGCATGACTAGCATGTTCTGAAGTCAGGTCTGGGTTGCTTCTGCAGTCTAGTTCCAACAACTGGCATGTAATCATGATCATTGGTTGATCACCCAGCTCCCTAAAAAGCAAGGAGGATCAAGCATTGCGATACTCTCCTCAGTTTTAAAAACGGAGAATTAAATTATGTGAGCCCCCATCGCCTTCCCCACAGTGGAGCAGGATTCTATCCAGAAAACCTATGTAATTAAGCACTCCCAAGCATCCCTTAAAAGCTCACATCCAATTCAAGCTCAACTCTGGGCTCATCTGCCCCATCTCCTCCATTGGTCAGGCAAGCCTTTAATAATAACAAAATATTATTAATAATAATCATATATACACACACACATTTTTTACATGTGTCATCACAGGTTCTCTTTGCCATTTTCTTTATCCAGCAATGGGCAGACCCTAAATGCTGCAGAGAGATCTTTGCAGCATTCACCTGTGAGCCTAGGGCTAGTCCTTGACACCCTGGAATCACAGGAAATAGGTTGAATGTTGTTGCGTGCCATTCAACCAACAAGAGGAGAAGCTCTGGGGACATGCCCAGATATCAGGTGTGTGTATAGCAACTGGAGTTGCTCTATTCACCCAATATCTGCTGGGGAGTCCACTATTTTATTTTTAGTCCAAGCTGGGATTTAAGCAGTAGGAATCCTACAACAGAATAGAGAGAGTTAACGGTCTGATGCTTCTACTAACAGAGAATTAGCAAAGTAGACAAGCCTTTTGCCACATCCTGTGACACAGAGATTTCATTCTCTGATTTTGAAGGCAGTTAACCCTGACATGACCTGCATACAGGTCATGCCCTTTAGTGGACTCCCTATTATAGATCATATGGAGGATCCACTTCTTCAGGGAGTCTATTAAGTTCAGCTCTCAAACAAGATGCAGTTGTTACTTGTAGACTGGTGGTAGTTGGAGATCCGAGTTCTAAGAGAACAGTAAGGACACAGTGCCCCACAGCCACCCAAAACTAAAAGGTAGGAGTGGTAATATATCTTTATAGAGAACCTGCCATGTTCCAACATTAGATGCAGGTGCCTACAGCAGCTATTATTACATTGCGCGGCTTAATAAGGGTGCCACCTGACAGGAATTGTCCTCAATGAATTGCAGGATTCTGCTGATGGAGCTAAACTTAAAGTGGCCAATACTAAAGCACCTCTGAAACGGGGGGCCTGAAATCAATCTTCTGAATCGCTCCGCCACCTCTGTCATCCTACGCTTCCAGGTGTGTCAGCATGTCCCCCACTGGCAAGTGGCGTCTCCTGCCAGCCAAAACATCACAACAGAGAAGTGATATACGGGTCAGCGGGAGGAACCACAATGCACAGCTTGGAGGACGTGCTTTCTGACAAACCTAAAAGTGTCTGATAGAAGCGGCTCCAGAGCTCTTTGAGAGAGAAAAGAGTTCACTCATCTCCCTTAAGAAAGGAAAGTATTACCCTTTCCCTTTACATGGTGGCTTTATCTTTTGTTACAGTTCAAATAAGTGTTCACAGAAAACCAATAGGTATGAGTGGTCCCTAGGTGATAG
>NW_017306860.1:941384-954778 GCF_000935625.1 Nanorana parkeri | reverse complement strand
GGTTAAATTTTAAATGCAATCCATTTAAAATGCACATACTGTACCTCCTAAATGTTTTAATAATGCTCTTGTGCTGTTTCCGTGTGCCGAAATAAGAACCTGTTTCCCCCGCTTTACTTCTGGAGCAATCTCTTCATTCCAGTAAGGAAGAAGCCTTTCGAGGACTTGCTTCAGGCTCTCAGATTTTGGCAGCTTATCCTTCTGTTCGTCACAACTCGTGTACCTTCGATCCGTGTGGATCTCGTGGTAGTAAGGATGGCTCTCATCTATTGGTGGAGGGGCCTCATCATAGCTTCTCCTCCAGAGCTTCACTTGCTCTTCTCCATGGTTCAGAGCCAGTTCTGCTCGGTTAAGGCCAATAAGAGCCCCGTAATGGCGCTCATTTAGCCTCCACGAACTCCGAGTTGGAACCCATTCTTGGTCGAGCTCTTTTAAAATAAGCCATGCTGTTTGGATAGACCGGCTGAGGATGGAAGTGAAGACCATGTCAAACTCAAAGCCTAGAGACTTTAGATGCTTTCCGCACTTCTCCGCTTCCTTAAGCCCATCTGCGCTGAGCTTTTGGTCAACCCAGCTGCAGAATCGGTTTTCTATGTTCCAGGCACCTTCACCATGCCTCAGCATGACTAATTTATATTTTGACATGTTGACTGTGGTGTTAAGTTTCCAGGGGGAGAACTCTTTTGTTCAGGTTTACCTGAAAGGAAAAAAAAAAAAGATTTACGCTTGCTGGAATGGAACCACAAGTGGCTCAGAAGTGCCAAAGTTAGGGTATCAGCACACTGAAAGCTGCAGGAGTGTCATTTCGCAAAACCTTTCCAATTTAAGTTACACACGGGGTCTGATTTATGCAAATACTGAGTTGATAAAAACCAGTGTTTCTTGCCCAAGGAAACCAATAAATTACATGTTACATTCTTGTCGTTCCCAGTGGCAAAAATGTAATTCTGTCCGACTTTCCAAGTGGCTTTTTCTAACTGCATGTGTTCAGCAAAGGGTATGACGTCACTGCTTGACACCCAGAATACTGAGCTTTGTTAAGTAAATGTATATACATAGTGTAACCATAAAGTTAAATGCATTCTTTTCTTTTTTAATTTAGAAATACAAGAGAACATTTTCCAATCTTGAACCCAGTTTGCAAAAACAGTTCTTTGCATAGGTTGTATTTAGGACAAGCAATTAAAATGAAGCCCGATGCTGAATTGAAACACATTCAGCACTCAGCAGAACACAAACCTTAAATAATACACAAGGAAAGATTAAGCCAACAATGACAATGCAATATATGTTACTTTGTGTAAAAATGCAATTGGTAACAGAAAACCCCCCAAAAAAACAAACCCTATATAGCCAAAAAGGTATGTACACATGCTTCCATATGTAGGCAAAATTACAACTGGTACCTATGAGGTTTTCTCTAGTTGTCAATAGAGCTGACTCTTCAAAACAATCCTGCCGACTCCTGGATTGGACAGACCTGCTCCTATATTTCATATTAATTTGTCCACCCTGTGCTTCCAATTTTGTGGCAACAGTTTGGGAGAAGGCCCTTTTCTGTTCTAGCATGACTGTGTCCATGCACAAAACCAGCTTCATCAAGACATGGCTTGTAAACTTTGGTGAAGAGGAATTAGAGAGACCTGACCTCAACCCCACTAAACACCGATGGGATGAATGTGAATACAGATTGTGAGCCAGATCTTCTCATCCAACACGTACTAAATCTGTTATAACTCCAAAGATGACGCAAAGTCCATACTAATTCCCATGGTTTTGAAATGGGATGACCAACAAGCTCCTATAGGTGTTCTACAAACTTTTGTCTATATCTTCCATGTCACATTACTACTGTAACCTATAATGATGTGGAGGCCAGCAGGAGGAATCAGCGAGCTCAAAAAGGGGGACCCAGGAGATCAGCACTCCCCCTAAGTATCTCTGTCCTTGCAGGATTCAAGGAACAATTCCTCCGTATAGGAGCAGTGTTTGGTGGTGTAAGCAGTGGGAAAGAGGAGTATGTACACTTTTCTTTTACAGGTATGCCTTCAGTGAAAATATTTTCTATAATGGCAGGGTCACTTTAAAGTAGCATTAAAGGCTGGGCTTTTTTTACCTTAATGAATTCTGTGCTGTCAATCAAACTGCTGGGCGGAGAGGAGGGGCATGGCCTGCCGCATGACTGTGTGCACGAGTGCCTCCATTGCAGCCACTAAGGGCACGAGGGCCTCCATAGCAGCCCCTGCGGGCACCAGCGCCTCCATAGCAGCCCCTGCGGGCACCAGCGCCTCCAAGGCAGCTACTTAGCTGATAGAGGCACCCTTGCAGGTAGCAGTAGAGCGCGCTGCGGGGATCCACTTGAAAACGAGAACTTTTTAAAGAACAGCATTTCTTATAGAAAGGTGGGCCTCCTAGTTGTGAAATAAAATAAAAAAAAAAAAAAAAAAACCTGAACCTTTAATGTCACTTTAAACCTGTAATAACAGAGCACCGAATGCCCATGGTTTCTCCCGGTCAGATAGAGTGCTGAAGCCATTAGGTTAGCATGACAGCCAGGCAACAAGAATTTTTTAAATGAGGTCACCAATAGCAGCCTACATGTTTCTTGCAGATCAAGTTTCCCATAAAGGTGACCCGTCAGGTTTCACCCCTTCCGATTTTGGGACAAAGCCAATTTCTGCATCATCATGCAGAGACATTTTTTACCCAGAACTGGCAAGAAATCCACGAGATGGGCAATGACCACCTTCAGGATTATTAGCCTTGGTTGTACCTAGAGCTGCAGCTAACGATTATTTTCAAAATCGATTAGTTAGCCGATTATTACGTTCGATTAATTCCCTTTAAGTAAGCTAAATTAGTATGCAGGACGCAATGTTCACCACTAAAACAATCTGTCACCTGCAGAATGTACAAGGATCAGCAAACGAGGTTTTAACCAACTATTATAAACATGACACGCAGACTTCCTGTTCAGCCCCTGGAGGGGAGGGGGACCGACATGAACAGATGTGAATGCAAGGAAGTGACAGATATGGGACACCGAGTTGACAACAAAATAGTTGGGTCTGAAAAACTGAATTTGAAAAATTACACAGAAATAAGGAACACATGAAAAAATGTCACACGCAGAAATCGCCATTGTTGTATAATAAGGGACGACTTCAGGCGATGCTTGTATAAACATGGTGCACCATACGGCATGAGAAAACTAAAGAGTATACACAATCAGGAAATGTTTATTCAATCATCACCGGCTTGCTTGCATTTGAAAAAAGCAATATGGTTATATTAATAGATGATCGGGCGGTAAAAACTGGGGGACGGTCGGGAGAACTTTCCTCATCAAGACAGTGGTCGCTGGAACACATGTCGCATGGGCAGCAGGATCAGTGCACACATTACTTCTAAGTTAAAGTGACATTAAAGTCAAAAAAATGTTTTCCCTCCCCCCAATGTTAGTAAAACACTTACCTTAAAAAGGAAAACTATGGGGCCAGGGCTTTTCCCCATAGTTCTCCTAAGGGTAACGGGAGGACACAAACTAGCGAGAGGGGAGGAATCCCTGCAGGGATAGATCGAGAAGTGATCGAGCGACGGTATGTGTTCGCACACTTACCGATCTACTGAGCCGACCTGTGACAGTTTCATTGTCACAGGTCGGCTCAGATTTATGAGGCTGAGTGAAAATCACTCACCTCATAATTCTCCTTTAAAATGATGTCTCTTAATCCGGTCTTCCTCTCCTTTTCAGCCTTCTCTCCAGCGGGTCTCCGATCCAGCGCCGACTCCTGTCCTTGCTTGCACTTCCTGTCCCATGGTGTCTGCATGCGGATGCACGCGTTCATAGACTTACCTTGCGTCTCTCCTCTTCTCCCGGCTGAAAATACGAACTGCGCATGCACCCACCCGAGCAGTTTCAGGTTTTTCGGACGGAAGCGCAAGACGAAGACAGCGGTAAGTTTAAACCACTTTTAATGAGTTTTAAAAAAAAAACTTTTTGCATATATCAACTGCTTGCCAGCCAGGAGGGTTTAGAAACCCTTCAACTGTCATTAGACCTGGAGCTCCCTAAGCCCTCGTTCACACCTGACCGTTTTGTAGCGCGTTCTACGCTCGACGAACGCTCTACAAAACGGTCATAAATATAAATTGCATTGTAGTCAATGGCCTCGTTCCCACCTTGCCGTATTTCCGCCCGTCCCTAACGCCCTACAAAACGGCCCACGCATGAAAAGGTCCAGGTACTACTTTGGGCCGTTTTGTAGGGCGTTTTCCATTGGGATACAGCCAAGTAGCCTTCGGAATCGCGCGACGGTCGCGCAACTTTTTTACCGCGAATCGCCTAGGAGTGAATGGGGGCTTAAGACTTCTGCTATACAGTCCACAACCAATAGTTCTAGTTGTGCAAGTTGGTGACTTCTGTTTTGTTTTGATACAATGTAGAAGATCGATAAACGTGTTTTCATAACATAACTGAAGGGTTGGTAAAAGCCGACTTGCCCATATTTATCGGTCAAATGTTCAATATTTACTGTGCTTGTGTGAGAACTCCGACTCTATGCCGGTCTTCTCAGGTTCCAGTCTCTTCATAGGTAAAGTGTCTGTGAATCGGACGGTCAGCAGTCCCTGATGAACAATGTGAATTTGGTTTGTGGTGGGAGACACAAGAAAACAAGACTTAGAAGCTGAACTCAGGGGGGGAAAAAAAACGAAAAAGCTCCCCCTGCAGTGCAAGGGTTAAATGCTGATTTATTTCTAGGGTACCTAGGAAAAAGGTACGCGATCCTCAGTGGCCTTCTGACATCACCAAGTAAAAAACGCAGGACCTACAGCCCTACATAATCAGTGAGGACACCGATGGACTGTCCACAACCAACAGAGGTGAGGAGTGCACCTACTGCTAGGGGAAAATGCTTTACCCAGGTACCCTAGACAAAAATCAGTATTGCAGTAAGGGGGAATCCCCTTTCCAAAGGAAGTTTCGTGTCTTCCCCAAAAAATAAGCTTTAAGTAATAGTGAATTAGGTGCACAGATAGCATGTAGCTGAATAACCCCAAGGAGTAAAGGCCACAGACAATATCCCTGATCTGCACGGCCCAATGTAGCCTCCAGCAGGGGAGCGTGTGACGGGGTGACAACGCAGGAGAGCAGTTGCAATACAGTTGTCACCCCCAAAACAAGAAAAGCCTTCAGGGCAGGATCACCAGGCATTCTTTTAAAGCAAAAATTTGCCAAATACAAGAAACGTGTGTATTCTTACATGAACCTTGGTGAGCTTTGTGTATTTCTTCCAGATCTGTGCAGTGATCAAGTGTGAGACTTTGCCCACTGTGCAGGAGCTTCCTGTTATAAAGACCGGTCACCTCTGCTCTCCCTCCTTGTACAGGGTGACTGGTCTTGTCTCCGCCCCCTCCTGTAATAAAGACCGGTCACTGCTGCTCTGTCTCCTTGTGCAGGGTGAAAGGTCTTGTTGAGGCCCCTCTTGTAATAAAGACCGGTCAACCCTGCTCTCTTTCCTTGGACAGAGTGACTGGTCTTGTCTCCGCCCCCTCCTGTAATAAAGACCGGTCACCCATGCTCTCTCTCTCCTTGTGCAGAGTGACTGGTCTTGTCTCCGCCCCCTCCTGTAATAAAGACCAGTCACCCCTGCTCTCTCTCCTTGTGCAGGGTGACTGGTCTGGTCTCCGCCCCCTCTTATAGCTATCTGCAGGCAGCCTGTAGTGGGTGGAGCCTGGTGAGCTCCCACAGCTCATCTCAAGCTATGTGCAGTGTGATGTCACCACGACTCTTACAAGGTAATAACTGGGTATGCACAGGCATTCGTGGAACAAAATGAATTTATAACCTCTGTGGCTATTTAAATGTAATTTTTTGCACCTGGAATATAGCTATAAAAAAAGAACCCCAAGCAGAAGAAATTGTAGCCGTTGCAGTGGGATTAGCCTTGCACTGCAAGGGTTAAAGGTTCATTTTTGCCTAGGGTTGCAAATAACAAAAATATACTCACCCGAGCCGGGTGGCTGCTAGACCGGTCCCTGGAGCCCTTCTCCCCCTTCCCTCTGTCGATTCCCAGGAGTTATGTCCAATACAGTGTATATAACATAAGGGTGCCAAGGGAGAGAGACTGCAAGGACCAGTCTAGCAGATGAGTATATCTTTGTCATTTGGACCCCAGACAAAAGCGAACACTTAACCCTTGCAGTGCAGGGCTAGCCCCATAGCCCCATTGCAAGGGTTAAGATTTCTTCAGCCCAGAGTTGTTCTTGAATCAAAATGGCACATGTTAAACTTCCTATGCGAGTTTAGATTCACTTTAAATATGCACAAGAAGTAGATCTGACCTTCTGTGTCATAAAATCCTTCTTTTCTGCATAGCAGGGGCTGCCCAGACATAATATATAGATTGATTTCTCATAGAGCAGCAGAGGCAAACTCTATTTAGAGTAGAGCTGCAGAGAGTCTGGTAGAAGTGCCCTCTGCTCTCCTCAGCCTGACAGGCTGGAAGGAACCTCAGTAAAGCCCCCATTGCATTCCCTAATGCTGCCATCCATGCACAGAGCAATGATCAGATCAGAGGAGTACTCACCCTCCAGTGCAGGTGCAGTCCAAGCAGAGGTCAAGGCAGGTGGATGTGGTGGGCAGCAGATGGATCTCTTCCAGTGCAGGCTCTATTTTGGGAATGCAGGTCTGTCCTGCCTGCTGCAGCTTCCGCACAGCAGCTCACTGGGGTGGCAGCTGCTCCGTCCTTCTGGCACAGCAGCCCCAGCTTGATGTGTACATCTGCGGGGAGAGAGCTGTGCAGGGCTGCCCTGGATGGACGTGTGTATGTTATTGTACAGAGCACGGAGGCTGTCTGTGCAGCAGCACCGCTCACTCTCCTCTTCTGAGCCTCCCCGCTGCAACCCCGCCGCCTTTTCCCTCTAGCAGCCCGCACTAACTCCGCCCCCGTGTCGCCTTGATAGGCATCCCCGCTGGCCAATAGACGTGAGGAAGGAGGCGGATTTTGGGCTCCTCACACAGAAGGAAGGACTGCTGACGTTACTGCCTGTGCCACTCTCCATAGAGACAGTGTGTGTAATCAAAGAGAGAGATGACATGGGCACTGGCAGAAACTCTATACCAAGAGAGCATATGAGAAATAAACACGGTTTATCAGTGTCCAGCTCAGGCTCTTATTCATTTGTAATATATTATTGCCAAGTATGGAAGTGCTGTGTACATGTAAAAAAAGAAGGAGGTGATATGGGCACCAAAATAATAATGTGTATGAAACATAAAAATGGTGTCTTAGTATTTAAAGATGTAAAAGACACCCCAGCGTTGGGGGAAAGCGGAGAAATGTGTACACATTATGGGAGAATGGCTATCTTCTTCGCATTACTGTATTCTATACTTCAATGCATTCCTTCATCTACATGATTTTTTTTTTCCTCCCGAGTTACTTATATAATATCATGTCTTATGTAAGAAGATGAATGCTGGAGTCTGTCCAACAAATCACCTGTCCTAATGTGTTATGTTATGGTATATTCTGTAAAATAATCTGAATTGTCTGTGGTTTACATATATTTGTTTATTCATTATTGTATTTGGTTTTTTTTTTGTTCTTTTTATTTTTGTTATGTGTAAAGCTCAATAAAAAGTAATTGATAAAAAAAAAGATGTAAAAGACACAAATGAATGCAGCTCTGTATTTATTAATTCATCATTAAAAGCCCGTTCACAACATAGTGTTCTGCTAATCCAGGGGTCCCAACCTGAAAAAAGCAATTTCAGTGTGGTGCAATAGCTAGTCTGCTATTAGCTATTGCAAAGTGAAATAGCCAATAGCAATCTAGCTATGCATACCTAAGCTATTATTTGTTTTTTTTTCTCTGACTGACGGCAGCCCCATGTCAGAAAAAAAAAACACAGATCGCAGGGAAAGGTTTACTCTGCTAGATCAAGCAGAGTAAACCTTTCCGGGAGAAAATGTTTATCTCCCGGGCGGCCGAGAGCTGCTATCTAATAGCGGGGGACTCCATGAGCGTCTGTGAGAGTTGGGATGTCTGGCTAATCACATGATGCTGTGTGATTAAGGCACACGCTAATCACATGATGTCGTGCGATTAATGCACAGCACATCTAGCGTGTTTTACCGTGCATGTGGAGAATGGGTTGGTTTTTTATTTTCTTCATTATTTCTTTAACTTTTTTATTGGGGTACGGCAAGCGGTTAAAGGTCTAATGTTAGTCTTAGGCCTGGTTAACATCTGCACATTCTGAGGGCGACTGGCGATGTGCGTGATCGGCATGTGTCTGTGGTAACGCGCCAAGACGCACTTGCTGTGCCATTGATTTCTAAAGGCACCCCAAATGCGGCCAGCAAGTAGTGAGGTTTTCTTCTGGTTTCCATGCATGCAAAAGCAGCTGAAAAATGCATCCCGCACATCGCACAAAATAGTGGAGGAGCCATTTTGCTGTGTTTGCCACGCAGATAGCTTGGTAATATTCCCTTCTCACACCGTACCGATGTACCCCAAAATCCAGCGAGTGTTGGAGCAACTGGTGGATGGCACCACAATGTACGATCTAGAAGATATGTTGTCCGCACACCATTCTGCTGCGGAATGTCTTTTTTATTTGTATTCCTTTAGCATGACATGTGAAAGCAAATGTGTATTCCTTTAGCATGCACATGTCATGCTAAAGGAATACAAATAAAAAAGACATTCCGAAGCAGAATGGTGTGCGGACAACATATCTTCTAGATGCCACGTAGATATGACCACTGAAATTAATGGAGCAGTGCGGCAAATGCATGTTCGCGGGACGTAGGTGTGAAATAGGCCTTATTCTTTACTCATAATTAGCTTGGGAGGGCCAATCAGGAAGCCGGCCCTTTGTCCCTTAGGTTTGCCACTGGGTGCACTGTAGTCAGGAAAAGTGATATTAAAGGATATTTTCCCCTCCCCCAATGTTAGTGTAAGGACTTGCTTTAAATCATGCCTCTTAATCCGATCATCTTCTTCTTTCCTGTAGTTTTCAGCTGTCCCTCCAGCGCTGGTGCGTGTCTCCGATCCAGCGCTGACTCCTCTGTCCTCCTCTTCTCTGATGTCCCACGGAGTAGGAGCGGGTGCACGCATCTCCATATACTTACCTTGTGTCTCTCCTCCTCTCCCGGCCGAACATCTGAACTGCGCATGCGCCCGCCCCAAGATCTTTTGCGGACGCCCGAGAAATGTTCTGATTTTTCAGACGGGAGCGCGCCGTGGAGACACAGGTAAGTATTAACCCTTTGCAAAAGTTTTTTTTTTTAAATCGTTCTGCATATATCTACTGCTTGCTAGCAGTAGATATATGCAAAAAAAGTGAGGGTTTGATAACCCTTTAAGTCTGGGGCACTCCATCCTTCACACTGTGCCTGGATCATGTGTATCACAAAGCTCTACAGCAACAAAACATAGTAATGTGCGGTGTGGATGACAGACCCATTTTAATGACAGTAACAGGTATGATTTAGTGGTGAAAATTATTAGTGCCCCCCCCAGTTTTGACTGTGATATCTTATGTGCCCCCCCCTATACATTGTTCCTAGAGTCGCCACTGCACTCGGGTGACACCATTGCAGGGGTGACAGCGAAATAACTGGTAGTTATTTTGGTGTCACCACCTCTAAAAAGTCGGGCACTCGGTCATGGGCAGGAGAGAGTAGGGGACCCGTCGACCCCTCCTCTCTCTGCCGGCATCCATCACCAAGATGGCCGCCGGCAGGCGTCAATCAGATGGCCGCGCATGCGTGATGACATCATGAGTTGTGTTTAGTGTGCATTGACGCACACGCTGAATGCACTAGAATGGACATTACTTTTTTTGTGCGCCTTTTTGTCCACAGCAGGGGCCAAAATGCTTTGTTCTTTGTGCTGCAGTGTGCTGTGATGCATCATAGTTAGGGTTGCCACCTTTTCTTCAAGCGAAACACAAACACTCTAGCAACACGCGAACATTTCTTTGGGAAGAATGAGTGGTGGCTTATTCATATGTACATAGCGCCACCCATTCGTATGTAAATATCATAGATGAGACTATTTTCATTGGGGAGCCAGTAGTCCCTATCTTAGGTTTGGTTGCCCCTGTCTGCCTGACATGTTGTGTCCGGGTCTCTGCTGCCATGAAACTCGGACACAGCATTCAAAACCCGGACTGTCCGGGTGAATCCTGGACAGGTGGCAACCCTAATCATAGTGCGTTGCAGTGTGTTATGCTGCATTTAAGTGCAGCTTGATCTATTTTTACCCAGCGTACACCAATGCACTACGTTGGAGTGAACTGGGCCTATTGGAAACAATGAACTTCAGCTTGGCATTCAGCTTGAGCAAAGCAGCCCAATGCACATGGTGTGAATGGGCCCTAAAGCAAATTATTTCACTGGATTGAAGAACCCGGCAAAGAAAATAGTTAATACTTACCTTTCAGGCCACCCACTGTGCCAGTCTTTGCTTCTTAAAGAGTTACTGCTGATGGGTCTTCATAATCTGGCCCTTCTGGGAGTGTTGGACCCCTGGCCCCCCTCTATGCTGCAGATCACATTAGTGACGAAGTGGGCGGCAGAGGGAACAATAGCATGATATCTGAAACATTGTAAATTTGTGGGATGCTAAAGATTCTTCAGCAAGTGAAGCTCTCCCAGACAGTTAAAGGAGTTCTAAAGTCACGTCACCCATGTCCTGGTGACATGACAAGTGTAAGAATGTGTCAAAGTATTCCTGGGACAGGAAGTGAGGGAAAGCTCCTCAACAGAACCCTGACCCTTCCTTACGATGATTGCGTATTTTTTGTAAGGCGTAGTAATTGCCCAATTATAGCCTGCCGTAGTTCTACAAATGCCACCAATAGTATTTACTCTGTCTAGCAATCTTTTCTTCTAAGCCTTGCAGATGTCCTGTTTTCCCAGGTCATTCACTCTTCTGTTTATGTCCTGCGGTTTGTCATGTACAGTATGTGCTTTATTAAAAGAATGCTGGGAAACAAATCTACTGAGCTGTAGGAACGATCTGCTTTGCTTTATACATGTTTAGACTTAAAGGGTATCTATGATCAAAAACTAAAAAGAGATCTGTATTTCTATATTGCATTTCTGTAAATTCTATCCAACTCCTAATAATAATACCAATTTAGAAGTTTGTAAACATACTTATTGAAGATGCCCATAGGATGTACTTCCTCAATGCATGGACACAATTTCACTCAGCCCTGTGAATATGCACTTCCTTGTATCACAACTTACAGAGCCTGCCTTCTTAACTACAACTCAACGTCTGAACAATGTAACATTATTATTGCTTGCTGGAAGCAATGCATGGTGGAATATGTAGTCTTGAGAAATGGAGATTACATCACATCAAGCAGCAGGGAAAGAGGCTCACAGCACACTGGGAAACCAGGAAGTTGTTGAAGGGGATGGGCAAATGGAAGGCAGCACTCACTACATAAAAGTAAGCTTTGATTGCATTATCAAAAACAACTCTAGTATGTATTCTTATTACAGCGCTGATGTTATAACAGGAGAGGCTATGCTGGGACTTTACAACACCTTTAATCAGGGCTTAATTTAATGTAGGTATTGAAAGGGCATTTCATTCATTTTACTATTCCTTAAAAAATATTAAATGTATTTTAAATACAGCTGTTATAAATACCTAAAGCTGAATTTATATTAGGTTCCTGTAAAATCCCATCTTGCGCAGAGGGCGAGTCAGCATTGTACTGCTGTGCACAATGTTGTTAATTTTTTCTTTATTCTTGCAGTGGGGTTATCCATGAATTGCAAGGGTTAAGTGCTCATTTTGGTCTGGTGAAACCGCTTGGCAACCGCCTGGCTATTAGACCGGTCCTTCCAGCCTCGCTCCCCCTCCGCTACAGCTGTCTAAGGTCCAGTGAGTCATCACGGGAAAGAGGCTGATCAAGCATGATCTGTGCTTAATCGGCTTTAGTGGGCTGCAAAGGTGCTTACATTAGGGGTCTAATAGAAAACCTGTTAACACTAAAATGTTATCACATAGGGGGCTTGTTAGGGCCTTGGCTGTAAAGCAGGCGTGTCCAAACTCCGGCCCTCCAGCTATGGTGAAACTACAAATCCCATGATGCATCTCTCTCCGGGAGTCATGTCTGTGGCTGTGAGCATCGTGCAATGCCCCATGGGATTTGTAGTTCCACCACAGCTGGAGGGCCGGAGTTTGGACACCCCTGCTGTAAAGTATAGGAAGGTATACTTCCAAGATGTATTTGAAGTTCAGCCAGGTGACAACCTTCCTCCATAGATATAATTGAGTGAATGAGCATAGCCACCCTAGGTGAAGAAGTTTGTTATTTGCAGGATGACCAGGTGAAGAGAAATGTAAAAAGTCTGAAAAAAGAAAACTAATGCAGGCAGCACATCTAAGGACTGGTAAGCTGCAATATATTACATTATTGTTTTAGAGTTTAGATACACTTAAATTCAATGGGTTCTGTTCACAAAACTTTAGGACAAGTATAATGATCTTCGTTTTAGCCTGTAGGCTCAATTCAAACATTATAAGGATTATTAGTTTTGCTGTGTGACTGTAATTGTCAAATCTTATTGGACACGGCTAACAAAAAAACAAAAAACATTTATTTATTTTTTTACTTATACAAGTGCACTAGGTATTGCACTAGGTATTGCACTAGGTATGTGAATTGAGCCTTATGTATCTCCCTGACATCATATGCCACCTATAAACACAGTCACCTAGCCAGGCAGACGTCCACGTGGCACTGAATCTGCTGCCTGTGGCTTATTAGGCAGGTTGCGTAACATGCTGATGTTCATAAGCTGGTTAAACCAGACGGCTAAGAAGCTAAGGCAACACTATTGTGATCATCTCATCCTGACTCTTCCCCGGATTGTTAAACACAATTAACTATTTACACAGTGTGACACAAGTCACTATGCATGTGTATAAAATCATAGAAGACATGTATCATTGTTGATAATTGTTGGAACATGTAACAAAATACACAGTTGGAGCGATGATCACATTTCCATACTGGATTATGCAGACAGTGGAGCAAAGCAATATTGCCAAGTCCTTTTGGTCTAATTAGAAAGTAGGTATTATTACCTGATGAGTCCCACTTACCTCTCGGCCCACATTTGGCACATTATTATTTGCTGCAAAAAAGCCACAAGTGTTATAAAGTAACCCCTTTATTCCTTAAGGGGCCGTTCACACCACTAGTGCAAGCGCTATTTCGATCGCACCCGACCGGACCGCAGGCCCAATGTGGCTTGCGATCCCGTGCGGCCGATCGCATTGCGGAAGGAGGGCGTGGCTACGGTGCCATTGACTTCAATGGCCCGCCACGCCCACTCCTGCCCCACAAAAAA
>NW_017306860.1:874775-935332 GCF_000935625.1 Nanorana parkeri | reverse complement strand
CTACCTCCACACTGCAAGGGTTAACTGCTCATTAATGTCTAGGGGAGCTGTGTAAAGGACTTTTACTTACCTAATCCCCTCTCTCCCAGACACTAAGACCTGCGCCGAACCCTCTTCCCCTACGTTCGGTTAGAGGCCTGCTGACGCCATCACATGCATTATATGTGAGGGCGCTGAGGCAGTTGTCTATAGATAGATAGTCAGTGTGCAACATGGGTGGTTATTACACTGTTGCTCATTGGTCCTATAATCTTACCAATCAAAACACTCTTTAGAGGCTACTACCAGCGTTATAATGTCAGAATTCTGACTTTTAAACACAGAATTCTGACTTTTAATCTCAGAATTCTGATTTTTAATCTCAGAATTCTGACTTTTAATCTCAGAATTCTGACTTTTAATCTCAGAATTCTGTTTAATTATTTTTTTTTGCATGGCCCCAGGGCTCTTCCGTAATTTTGTACACAGCACGTGGATGAAAAAGCTTGCAGGGAAGGGGTGTGGGGATGCACTGGCTGTGCTTGGGTCCCTGAACTTTATAGGACCCTGAACAATTGAAACCTCTCTACCCCCTGTAATTATGTTGGGTCCTCAAACTGTAAAGCCGCACTGTATTTTTATCTTCTTTGAGGTGACTTGACACACTGCTAGGTGGTTATGTGGGCTAAATTATCAGTGGTGCCATCCATACATCAACTCAGTCACATACAGGCGGACACTCCCTAGACTTTATGTCAGCTTTTAAACAAGCTAGCTGCTAATTCGTCTCTAAAAAGACAAGAATTTATATTTATAAAAAAAAAAAAAAAGCAGATTCAAATTATATGTAAAAAAAAGATCATTTCAGACCTTCTCTGTCTGACGGAAATAGTTCCAGAGTAGTGTTGCCACATATTTACAGCAATTGATTGAGTGTTCCAAATTTCACCAACCAGGAATTTGATATCTGCCTGGATTGTTCACATCTGCTAGATTTGGCCATCAAGGCCAATATGCCCGAATGGGTTTCAGATTGGGCTGCTTGTGGACCAGTGAGCACATAAAAAGGCACCTTAAAAGTAGGCACTGGCTTCGGATACTTCTGTCTAGATTCTAGTAGAACCCTATTATTCTCTACAACCACAACCCTTGCCACTTACACTATGTAAAGGATGAGAGTTTGTATAAAGTCCAGTGCAATTTAATTAAGTTAGTGGGTATAGCTAACGTCTTTCAGGGGCTTAAAACTCCCTCTTAATCAGGGACATCAGACTTGATGAAGAGGAACTTTTGAGCCCTCTGAAATGCATTGGATTTACCATCTTACTCAGCGTTGCTGAACCTTTTTTCAGTCACTGCACCCTTTAAAAGAATGCAAAATCTCGAGGCACCCCAGTTAAATATATATAGATATATCTAGATATATCTATATATATATATAAACTATATGCTGCCCTTTCAAAATCCATACCAGACCCTTATCCCAGATAAGGGTCTGGTATGGATTTCAAGAGGGGGGCGCCCCCCATGCACAAAGCAATGGGGTTCTACCCTTTACATCAGACCCCCCCTGCCTTTACATCAGGAGCCCCCTTATTTAATCAGAATACATCAGAATTCCCCCTCTTACACTAGAAGCCGCCCTTCAAATAAAAGTAACCTTCTTCCACATCACAAGCCCCCTTCACATCGGAGTCCCCCTTTTCATATGAAAGTTCCCTCTTCACATTAGAAGCCTGCCTGCAGCATTGAAAGGCATTAAATCATGTGAAAATTACAAGGCACCTCTGTGGAAGGTAGAAGGCACTCCAGGGTGTCTTGGCACCCTGGTTGATAAAAGCTGGTCTACCTAGTTGTCAAAATTAATGAACATTTTCTGGACTATGTACAAACTTATGGTGTTCTCATCCTTTATATACTATTTCCACCCTCTGGGTATCCCCAAGGGACTCCCCCGGTTGACAGAAAGCTGTTTTCTTAGAACTGGATGCCAATCTACCTTTACTTATTATTTAAATCAGCACTCCACCAACACACCCTTTTACTTTATCTACCCTATTTTGTCTTCAGTTTGTGGCAGGTGGACATAGATCACCCGCACTGTCTATTCAACTGTCTGATCCCACGCATAGTTTCTCAGCTTCTAAATGTGCAGTGTGACAGTTGACAGAACCACGCCTGTCAGACAGGATAAAAAAAGCTGAATGAGCGACAAATGTAAATCTATCATAGGTAACCCTGCAGTTACAGGAATTCAAGAATGATCATTGTTGCATAAGCCCAATTGTGACCAGGATATTGTGCCTGAACTGACATCAGCAGTCTATTGGGCAAGGATGTTGAAAACAATCACAGGCTATTGTTAACCAGCCAGAGAAAAGAGGGCCAGGCCAATTCCACTATATAGACATTTGGTTAGACCAAATTTAGAATATTGTTTCCAGCTCTGGAGATGTCACTTACAAAAACATATATTTAACATAGAGTGAGCCCAATGACAGGCAACACAAATAGTGCAAGATCTTAAGGATAAAGCATATCTTAATAGGTATAGCCTCAAGAAATGAAGGGAAAAGAAGGACACGATTGAAACCTTCAGGGTGTAACTGAAGTTCAGGAGGCCAATATCTTTAATATGAAGCTGAGCTCAAGAACATGCAGGAATGACCTCAAACTAGCAAGAAAGTATAAAGTTAATTTCCATTTTTCCATTCCAGTTTGAGAAAACCCCACTTACACAAATTTTAAGTAGGTGTATCCCATATATCCCAGTATGGCTGCAAAAGTGGAACTACACTTTAAGAGTAATATCAGAAGGTATTATTTTCCTGATGCATGGACCAGGCTTTTAATGGAGAAAGTAAATCAATCAACTGTAAGTGAATTTAAACATTCTTCTAAGAGACATAGGTCTATCCTCAGATAAAAATGTTGCAAAAGGAAGACTTAGTAAACCACTTGATCATTTTCTGCCGTCCATGTTCTGTGTTTCTAGTTCTATAACTAAGGCTGGCCATACCCCTATCAAATTTTTTTCGTTCAACCCGCGGGCTGAAGGAGAAAAGTTGACGAGATTCCTCCATCAACACAAACAGCGTGTCAATCGAGGAATCGCTGCTGTTTGCATTACAAGTCTCCTGAGACATTGCAAGACTCTGACAGCCGCAGGCATGACTCTCAGAGGCAGAGACATGATGAGATTTGTATTTTTTTACCACGGCTAGTGTTCCAAGGTTGCCTACCATAGACTTTAAATAAGGGAGAAACAGTCTGAAAGCAAACAGCTTTTACTGTTCTCAACCTTTGGAAAAGCCATAATGTGACGCCAGACACTCTTATTTAAAGTATATTTATAAAACAAAGATTTTGTTTGAAAACTTGAAAAGATCAGGTAAAAACTTCTAAAACAATTAAATAGTACTGAAGTGACCAAAAGCAATGATAGTTTCCCTTTCATTATAGAAAAGCCTATTTTTTTCAAAGCTTTTCGAAAAGATCATCTCCAAGCAAATTCATAATAAATTGGTTATATATATTTATCACTTTATTCAGTAGAAAAGATTTATCAGAATCCAGTTGTATAAACAGAAAAGCGCAACCTCCCCATTTCCCAAGATAACGTTATCTAAACCTTCACCTGCTCTTAATCCACCAGTAGCTCAGATTGTCCCAATATAAACTTTCTAGACAAGTCTCAGATTTATCAAATATTTGACTACAAGGCTAGGTTCACACCCGCCGCGATTCTGCCCGTGCTTCCGCGGCTAAAACAGCTGCGCATCGTGTATCGCAAAAAGAAGGTACTGGGGCCGCACGGCAACCGCTGCCTGCATTGTGCAGGACCCCGCGATCCCAGGACGCGCGTCCCGGGCGTGAACCTAGCCTTATAGTTACAAAACGAAACTTATATTAAATAGAGGCAGCCCACTGCAATATAGAGGTTCACAATATTGTGGCATCCATAGGCATCAAAGTGCTCACTTGTAAACAAAAAAAATTGCTCCCCTCCATTAGCTGCTTTTTTTTTTTTTTTAATCTTTACAGCCATCAAAGCTCATTCAAAAATGTATTGCCACACACATTCATCCACATTAAGGGCTTGTTCACACCAAGTGCAGAGCAGATGCAGAGCAGAGCAGTTTCAGAACGCATCAAAAATGCATCCAATGTATTCTAATGGTATTTTGGGCTCTAGTTCATACCACAGTGTTCTGTTCCAGTGCATGTGGAAAAAGTGCAGCCGGCTCATTTTTTTCTGCTTTGGAATGCACCAAAATGCATGCAAACACATGAAAAACACATGCAAATGCACTGGAACGCACTGGACTACACCTGAAAGCCCATTTAGGCTGAAACAAAAAACACAGACCGCATACATCAAAAATGCGTCAAAAACATGTCAAAACGCACTGCATATGCAGAAACTCATGCAGATCTGGTCCGGATTTGGTGTGAACTGGCCCTAAACAGTTTGTGACAGCTATTTTCCTCATATTGCATTTAGCCTCCAAGCAAAACAGTAAAAGCAAAGCAAAAAGTGGCAAGAAAAGTTTAAATCTGAGGAGGTAAGGCAGTACAGTTCTCTTTGGTTTGCAAGTGATTTATGAAATTATCCAACTAAAAACTTCCCATCAGTTGCAAACTCCACAGGCATGATCGTATAATAAAAGTTGGGTTACCTTTCCATCCATCCATATGTGCTCTATACAGATTGTCATTATCCCAACCGTAGGCTGGACTCTGGTTTACACCATGGTTTGTGTTATGTACGTGGAATAATCCGCTTGTTACGGCTCATCCGGGTTCATCGTCAAGCAGGAGTTGACCCTATGTCTGTGTGTATTGGACAATCGTCCTTTGTTCATACCACATGGTATAGAGGGCAGGGCTTGCAAATGACATTAATGAGTTTCATCAAGAACTGGACTTCATCAGAATGTACTGGATAATGTAGCACAACTCTCATAGCTCCATCTGTCTGAGTAGCTACATCCAACTGCCATCACTAAAAGGGGCTGGCTAGCAAAGTTTGGATCAGTTGGGATAAATTGCTTGATATCTATGGCTCTTCTCTTTTATACATATGAAATTTATGTGACAGTTTACTGACCACTTACACATTTTTAGAAGGGAACATATTTATTTCATATCAGAGATCAACCATATACAGTATGTTGGTTGTATTAGCCCAAATTTACCAAAGATTACCAAAATGCTTGCGATTTCAGTTGCCATTAGGAGTTATGGTAGTTAAGTTGCAGGCCCATTCCCCTTATTATTCAAAGATCAGGAAAATGGTTTAACAACCTCTACCTCTAGAAAGTCGAGGGCAGGAAATGTGCTCCTCTACGCCAGTGGTCCCCAACCCCCGGGAGTGTACCGGTCCGTGGATCAAATGGTACCGGGCCGCTGGCGAAGCAGCGCTCCCGACTCTGCTCTGCCCAGCTCCGTGTCACAGACTTTACTGCGGTTCATTGTAAAAACTTTGTACAATGAACTGCAGTGAAGTCTGTGACACGGAGGAGGGACAGGGACGGGGGAGGGGCGCCGCACCGCCGACCCCCCGCCGGTTGTTACGCCACTGGCTGAATGCCCAACGTGGTAGACGGGAACCGGGACGGAGCGGCAGGGGGCGGAGACAGGAGATGGGGCGGACGCACTAGCTCAATGCTAGAGTATTATAATAATGATATATATATATTATAAAATATAAACAATCAACCCCCCCTCAGCGGGCCGCGGTAAAATTATCAAACGTTGACCGGTCCGCGGCGATAAAAAGGTTGGGGAGCACTGCTCTACGCCACCAGCCATCATCTTGGCCCCTGATCTAAGGGATCTCTACTGGACAATTTCTCCGACTTCACAGAAATTGATCCCTATAGGACTCCCATAATGAATGTAAGGAGGAAAGACAGATTGAGGTCAAGGGGATACTCCAGTCATGTCCTGAAACATAGTAATAGTAATGAACCTCTATATTGCCGTGCCTCTATATTGCAGTGGACTGCCTATATTTTATATGAGATAAGTCTCTTTTTGTAACTGCCTTAGTCGAATATTTGATTCTGAGACTTATCTAGAAACGTTATGAATCACTGCTGCTGACATTCTGAGCAACCGGTGGATTAAGGGCAGGGGAAAGTCTGCATAACGTTGTCCTGTTTAATGGGAAATAAGGAGGATGCGCTTATCTGTTTATGAAACTGGATTCTGATGAATTTTCTACTAAATAGTGGGAGTTATAATGGTAGTTATGCTCATTAATCGTAATGAGAGTTGTTCTCATTATTCTTACAATGGAAGTTATTGTCAGTGTGATGTCTCTATCCATTATTTCTTTCTTGTTCTTATATACAGTATACTACATTAGTGGAGACACCTGCCTTTAAATGTTTTGGCTTAGAAGAACTCCTTCTTTTTGTCACAATAATTTGAATTAGTTATTGGAAATAGAAAACCAAAATTCATACACAATACATGGGCTTCAGGGAATACGGCATTGTACAGTACATTCAAAACAGAATGGTCATAGCATCAAATGGGACCTGCAAAGGGCTTCCATGTACAGGAATCACAATCTTCAGGCAGGGAAGACAATAGAGCGCAGCCGGTCCATTAGCTTTCATATTCCAAGCCCAACCAAAGTAAACCATCTGACAGCGGGAGGTCAAAAGAAGGAGACCCGAAAATATAGAGAAAGCCAAATGAAGAGAAAATTATATAGGAAAGAACAAAACGAATACAAGGGGAACCGGGTGCAAAGGAGTAGCCAAGAGAACGCCTTCTTCAAAAAGATCCTCCAGGGTCCCACAAAAAATTATGTGCACATAATAAAATTACTCTTTGGTATTCCTTTGTTTACCCTTTTTTTCATTAGAGCTAGAGTAATTACCTTCTGTGTGCCTTTATACTTTGTTTCCACATGTCACCTAAAAAATAAAATTGAGTTTGGGGTGGGAATGGCTGATGAGCAGATGCGGGAGATGCTTAGCTAGGGGAGGAGCTTAGGTAGGGAAGGGGAGGTGCTTATGTAGATAAGGGGAGGTGCTTAGTTAGGGAAGGGGTAGGTGTTTAGGTGGGTTTACAACACATAGAGAACTCAGGACGGGTCTGCGGAATATCATTCTCTGAAAAGTGCAGTCACTCTCTTCATTCCATATACATGTATGTTGGTGGGGAAAACAATTTATACATATATGTGTTCCAGCTGTCTGGATTTAGGAGCCCTTTAATGCTGAATTGTAGGCAGATTTAAAAGATACAGATTCATGCAACTCTGTAGTCAATAATGCATCCTTAAATGCATTTTTTTATTCAAGCAGTGTAAGTACCTATATTTGACTTGGTATCAGCCTCTTGCAGTCCCTGTACAGCAGAGCTCAGAGAGTGGGAGGGAGAAGCAGCACAAGAAGCCAATCCAGTATGATGGGGTGAAAGGAGCATGCTGATAAGAGGAAATGCTTTTGCTTTCACTGTCTAATCTCAAGGTGGGGGGGTGAATATGAAACCTGTAAGTAAAAGTGAAACTACAGCAGAGAAAGATAAGTACCACTCCCGACCCCCAGCCAGGCAGGACCGTGCTGTGTGCTAAAGCTGTGCACGTTTTAGGACTGGATGGACAGAAATACAAATCCTTTGGCAGGTTAACATCTATCATTTGTTATTTACCTATTTGCCTGGAGTGTAACTTTCACAACCAGCCTGCCAGTTAAATGAAGCCATCATGCATTGCCCTTTGCCATGCCAACAGACATTGTAAATGCATTGCTAGGAAACAATAACAAGTTTAAATATATTCCTGAAATCGTCCAAAATAACCTTTCTCACTAAAAGGAAGTTGTATTGTCACAGTCATCTTCCTACTACTAATAAACTTTCTACCCACAGATGTAAACAATTCCTCTCGGCTGTCTAGCCGGTTGTGGCACTCACGTATCAAGTGCCGAGTGCATGCTGGGTGCACTGTATGTCATGTTAGGTCTTGTCACCACAAGCCACCCTGCCAACATAAGTATGTTATTTAAGCACCCAACAAAAACAGGGGACTGGAAACACCAGACTCTAATAGCAAAGAGGAATGCGGATTAAACTCATACTATACGGCCGGGGCTTCATTGTGTTACACGTCTTTGGGCGTACTGTGACAGACAGTTAGGGTTAATGTGTACGGTTCCAGGAGTTCTGGCTCACACTGCTCTATGTTCTTAATGAAATGAAAGCATACTGTATCTAAATACAGGAACAAAAATGTAATGTATAGAAGCTTACCAGTCTTTAAATGTGGTGGCTGCATTAGTTTACCTTTGTTTTAAGAGTTTTTTTTCACCCAGGAAATCACTTCCTGTCCCAGAGTGACAACGCTCACTGTATGTATGGAGGAGCAAAGATGTCACCTTAGGGCCCCTTTCAGACGGGTGGTCCGATCAGGTCCACTTGTCAGTTTTCAGGCGGATCTGATCGGAAGCCCAATGTTAGTCTATGGGCAGCCAGATGTAAATGGACTAGTGCCTGTTTACATCTGATTACCACAGACTACAGCCAGGCCCGCAAAACCAAACAGAACAGAATTCCATTGTGGCGGCCCTGATTGTGACGGAGCAGGGGTAATCTTATGTAAAAGGACACATGTCCACTTATAAAAGAGGTCTACTGCAGGATAATAGGTCTCACTTCACCCGCTGGAGAGGAGGGAAATACCCTGTACTTCCAGGTATGAGGAAGCATGAGACTCACTCCCCTTCTTCCCATGATACAAAGCAGGGTGCCGGAGTGAGCAATTGCCGGGCCCTACTGAAGGCATGTGGGATGAACAGAGAGTCCTTAGTCCTGTCTAAGCTCTGGCCAGAGCAGGGGTGTTCCGAGGCCGGGTGACACGAGGAGCGGAAATCGGGTGACACCCCGCAGTGACGTCATCGCGCATGCACGGTCATCTAATTGGCGCCTGCCGGCGGCCATCTTGGCCATCTCCTCTCTCCAGACACTGCCGGGCTCTCAGTCCATGACCGAGTGCCTGACATTTTAGAGGGGGTGACTTAGTCATTTTGGTGTCTCCCTTCCAATGGTGTCACCCGAGCCGCGGGCCGCACCCCCCTTGTGACGCCACTGGGCCAGAGCAACCATGAGCTTATACAGGGCTTTTTTTATTTTCACCGGTAAAGGGCAAAACAAACAGCAGGGGAGAGAGAGAATAGTAAATATTTGGCGAGGGGCCATTAAAGAGAACCTGTTGCTTTGGAAGATATGTTAACAGGCCTAGCATTACAAAATAGTTAGTTAGTACTAGTATTTACAAGAGTGATAAACAGACATTCCAACCTAGAAAAACTCATTTCAGGGAGGTGCCCTCTCCCTCATCCCCCCCATCATCCGTGGGGGGGAATGGGGGAGAGGGCACCTCCCTGAAATGATATCAGATAGCAGTGCGCTCCTGCCGTCAGAATAATAAAAAAAACAACAACAGACTGCATGGAAATGAATAGCTAGGTAGTAGCCTGCTATTGGCTATTGCAGATTTAAAAAATAAAAACAATAACAACCTAGCGATTCATTCCCATGCTGTCTGTTTGGTTTTTTTCCTTACTCTGGCGGCCCTGTTACATGGGATCTGTCCTGTAAGACCATGATTTGCCTTGAATAAAAGACTTCAGTAAAAAAAATATATGCAAGCCCTAACAAAAACCTTCTCTTAAGTTGCTCTTTTATGGTCTGGTAAATATACCATTGAAAGTGTTTTGTTACATCTGTTCGATAAGTGCATCAAAATACGTGTGGTCCAGTCTACAGGAGTGTGTCTGTCTAATAAAAAAATTCCAAAAACAGTACATTTTTTATTCATGTTTTGAATATGGCATTGTTTCCCTCAAAATAATAATAATAATAATGTGATTTGGTTGTGCTGGCACGTGCCCTACTAATTCAGGGAGCCATACATTTTATGACCGATCCACTTTAATTCATTCTAACGTTTTCTTTGCTCATCTCTTCTGCTGCATTAGATGGCAACTTTCAGCCGTGAACTGATGGACAAGATTATCCGTAACCCTTTTGCATTGAGTCACTGTTTTCCTCTTGTCATTAAAATGTATCCGCTGTGTAAACACATGAACTTCATGGGAAACTGAATTTCGCTGTATTTATGAGCAGAAAAACAAATTAGTCAACGTTTCTCTATCCTAAAAATGGTGCCAACACCACACTGCTGTTTCCATTTTGTCTTTGGAGGACATTGGATGTATGGAGGTGAACCACAGCTGTCTGGGATTCTAATACACCATAGACTGTCAATGGCATATAAACATATTGATTGCATTGAGTCTGAATCAGACTTCCCAACGTAAATTATTGTTATTTCTCCTTAAAGCAGACATTTTTTTATTAACCCTTGCAATGGGGCTACCCCCGCACTGCAAAGGTTAAGTTCTCATTTTTGGCTAGGGAGGAAAATAAGAAAGCTATACTCCGGTCCATGGAGCCAGACGGCTGTGACAGCGCTGCCTCCAGCCTGTCTCCTCCTCAGCTGCAGCGATAGTACGTCCATCTGCATCCTTACATCCAATGCACTATATGCTATATGTGTATAGAAGATGATGACTCAGTGACCTTAGACCTCTGCAACTGAGGGCGAGAGAGGCTCCAGGGACCGGTCTAAGAGCTCTGAGGATCATGTGAGTATAACTTTGTTCTTTTCCTCCATTGCCCAAAACAAGCAATCCCCCGCACTGCATGGGTTAATAATAATTTCCCCTGGAGTTCTTTAAATTGCAACCCAATTATTAGTTAAAGGGACAATTTAAGTCAGGGATGTCCAAACTGCGGCCCTCCAGCTGTGGTGGAATTACGAATCCCATGAAGCATCTCTCTCCGGGAATCATGTCTATGGATGTGAGAATCTTGCAAAGCCTCATGGGATTTGTAGTTCCACCACAGCTGGAGGGCCACAGTTTGGACATCCCTGATTTAACTTAAGTAGTACAATTTTCACAATCTGAGATATTCAAGAAAGAGGTTTGAAAGCATGGACAACCTTTCCTATCATGCTCCATGAAGGAGAAATGAAGGTCCACTTCAGCTGATTGACAGCAGCAGTGGACGGGTGCAATAGCCAGCCTGCTATTGGCTATTGCAAATTGCAGTAGCCAATAGCAGCAAGCTATTCATTCCCATGCTATCAGTAGTGGCCGCTGTAAAAAAATACAGATAGCAGGGGGAATAGAACCACCAGGTATCCTGGAAAGGTTTACTCTGCTAGATAGAGCAGAGTAAACCTTTCCAGGATAAAATATTTATCTTGCGGGCATCAGGGAGCCGCTGTCTTATAGTGGGAGACTCTTGGAACGTCCGGGAGAGTTAGGATGTCTGCTTACTGAACTTCTTTGCCCGCTCCCGGTGTAGCGCTGAGGTCAAATCTCTGTCCCTATCTCCTCCTGGTCAATACTAAATCAAATGGCCCTAGGCTCCACTTTGTGATTGATCAGGAAAAGAGGGGGTTGTAGATGTGACATTTTGCTGCCCCCTGACCCCTAACAGTACAGTTTTAGGTGCCTTAGCAGTGTATCACTAAGTCTGAGCAATATGACATTGCAGCTTGGAGATGGAGGTATGCCTAGCCCTCCCCAAATTCTCTTTTATAAAGTCAGTATTTGCATAGGATTTTTGGGTTAGCTCTAGAGTTGTGGTTGGAGCAGGGGAGGGGCAAGCAGCTTTTGGAATTTATGTTATTTGTCTTGCGCTGCACAGACTACATTTTCATTTTAAGTATCTTCCGGCCATATCTGTAAAAAAGAAGTCAAGGCAACAGGACTTGCCGTATTTCTCTTGAAGACGTTTCACTGGTCATCCAACCAGCTTTCTCAATTCATAATGACTTGTACAAAAAATTAGCTGGGAATAAATATGGTGAATGTTGCTCCAATCCACATAATCTGTTAGTCGCAACCAGGTGTTGATAGCATTTGCATAATTGGAGCTAGGAGGTGTTAATAACCTGCCCAGAGAGAGGTATTAAAACACCATTGTATGTGGCAGACAATAGATGTCTCACCCCCCACCTCTATTCAAGCTTGGCTTCTCCATTTTTACATAAATGGCCTCTTTCACACCTCTTTCAAACCAGTCCTCCTCCCTGTCTAGGATGCGTACTTGACTGTCTTTAAAGGAGTGACCTAGCTGCTGTTTTTTTTCACCGACATACAATTCTGAGCACTCCTCACTGCACTGGACTGCATACACAATGTTGTTCATCTTGTGTTTTGGCATTGGGTCTTTTGGGTGAACCAGTTGTTGCCTCAGTGTATTGCTGGGTTTAAAGCAGACAGGGATGTGATGTTTTTTAAAAGCCCTTCTGAGTTTCTCAGATACCCCCGCTACATATGGGATGACGAAATTCTTCCATTTGTCAGCTTTTCACCCTCACTGGTACTCTTGGCATTCCTTCCTCTTCTTTCTGTTTTGCTAAAAGCCTAGTCTGGATACCCGCAAGTTTTAAGGGCCCCCGTGAGGCTGAACAACTTCGCCAAAAAGTGTCTGCAGCCCTGGCCAGTGCCAAACCACCCACGTCAAACCTGACTACAGAAGAAAGGAGGGCGGTTACATCCTTGAAGAAAGACAAGAGTATCAACATCCTGCCTGCTGATAAAGGAAGATGCACAGTTGTACTTAATACATCTGACTACTATGATAAGGTGACTACCCTTCTGAATGATAACAACACAAATGAAGCCCTAAGAAGGGACTCAACCAGTGATTACAAGAAGAAAGCTATAGATCTTCTAAAACAGCTGGAAAAGGACAAAGCCATTGATCGGGCTATGTATCATCGCCTCTACCCTGGTGAAGCCCCTCTGTGTATATATAGACTTCCGAGGATACATAAGGATGGGACCTCTCTCAGGCCAATTGTCAGCAGCATAAACTCTGTGATTTATAATGTGGCAAAATACTTAGCCAGAGCCCATGCCCCTTTGGTTGGAAATACACAACACCACATACAGAACTCTCAGGATTTCACAACCAAAATCAAGAACCTAATATTGGGCACAGAAGAAACAATGGTGTCCTATGATGTCACATCCCTCTTCACCTGCATACCCACATCAGAGGCAATTGGAACAGTGAGAAAATGATTGCTACTAGACCACACACTAGGCAGCAGAACAGAACTTAACCCAGATCAAGTGTGTGCCTTATTGGACCTTTGCCTGAGTACCACCTATTTCAAGTACACATCTATTGTCTGCTACATACAATGCTATTTTAATATCTCTCTCTTAGCAGGTTGTTAACACCTCCTAGCTCCAATTATGCAAATGAAATCAACACCTGGTTGCGACTTACAGATTATGTGGATTGGAGCAACATTCACCATATTTATTCCCAGATTATTTTTTGTACAAGTCATTATGAATTGAGAAAGCTGGTTGGATGACCAGTGAAATCTCTTCAAGAAAAATACGGCAAGTCCAGTTGCCTTGACTTATTTTTTTACAGATATACCATGACCTGGATGAATGAGAATCTTCACAAACATATCTTCTGGCCAGGATCAAGAGTTAACCCTTGGAGCTTGCACATGGCTGAGAATTCTTTCACTGCCGCAAAGACACAGCTCTAGATGCCTATGAGTCAATTACATCATAAGAATAAGCCCCATTTCCCCCCATACCAGGTACGTCTCTTCACTCCTGCCACTCAAAATTCTGTCACTCAAACCCACACTTTGAATGGTCAAAAAACTAGTTCGCTTTAAGTTGCTATAGCAGAGCATCCTCATGTTTACGCATCTGTGTGTCCAGCAGTGTCCTCATTCTTATCTACAGGGACTTCTGCGCTTGATTAATCTAAGAAAACTGGGTGTTTCTCCTTACAGCTTCTCACTTAAATTGGCTGCACGAGCCTGCATTAATATCATCCAAATATGTGAAGTGCCGCTATCACCCAACAAGTAAACAAATAATACGTGCAAAAACCAAATATTATAGTGAACAATACTATAATGAGAGAAAATAAAGAAATATGTATATATATTTTTCAAATATTTTCCAAATTAAATCTTCTAGTCAACTGTTTGTGTAAATCACAAGGTGATAATCTAAAAAAAACTCCAAATGACTGATAAAGTAGCAAACGTCCTGTGTCAGAGTGTAAAACACATAATTGAAACAAAGTGTTTGTGGATTCATTACATCCAGGCAGCTCTCTCTCTCAAAAAAAAAAGTGTTGTCTTAGGCTGGGAAACACACCTAGGCGTATTGAATATGCGTGTTTGTCGCGATTCACGGTTAAAAAACGTGCGACAAACGTCCGTTTCCGAGGGCTACTTGGCTGTATCCCAATGGAAACGCGAGACCAAAACGCCCCAAAGAAGTACATGTACTTCTTTGGGCGTAGGCCGTTTTGTATCGCGTTCGGACGGGCGGAAATACGGCAAGGTGTGAACCAGACCCATTGAATACAATGGGATTTAGATATTTGAGCGTTTTGTAGAGCGTTCGCCAAGCGTTGAACGCGCTACAAAACGTTCAGGTGTGAACCAGGCCTTAGTCTTTCTTTGTGCGTCACTCTGCCCACTCTTGTAATTTCTTGTGTATTTTTTGCTAAAGTGCTCATAAAAAACACCAGTGCTCTGATAAATAAGCCTCTCACCTCCGTGTTCAGACCCTTGGGTTTCAAAGCACTTCTCATAGTAAGCTCCTGATGAAGTCAATTAGACGTAACACGTAGAAGCTGAGTCAGTGACGTCAGAACACCTGGAGAGAAAGAGGAGGACAGATCTGACATGCAGGAATGCAATTCTGATACGCAATTGTATTCGTTTTTATGTGAGTGTATTTTTTTAATAAAATAATTTTATGCATACGGGGTGCGCTATGATTTCCACTTCTGTCTTTGAGAGATCTTTTTGAGATGAAGTTGGGCTGTCGGTAGAGGAGAAAAACATTAAGATCAGGATTGGTCTCATCTGAAGGAAGGAAGATCACAGCTTCAAGTAGTGTGAGGAAGGAGTTTTACCCTATGAGAAGCGCTTTGAGACCCAAGGGTCTGAACACGAGTGTCCTCATTCTGCTGACTCTCTTTAGTGTGAATCACCACTGTCTCCTTGTTAAGTATACAGTGAACCTAGAATAAATAATTCCTCCACTCCCGCCATCTGGACAGTGTGGTTTACCACTGCCTAATGCCATGTGCGCACAAACCAAGGAAGAGACGGACAAATTCTTAGTCGCTGAATAGCAGCTGATAGCAGACAAATGTGTTTAATCAGGAGGAAGATTCATCGCTGCCTAACAGACTTGTTATAGACATGTTTTCATGAGATGCAGCAACTATCAGTTTATGTACATTACTCCTATACTATCAAATACCTTGCTGCATCAGTTGGAATATGTACAGAAGTATGAAATGGAACGGCTGATTTAATAGATACATAACCACATGAGGCATGTTAATAAAGCTGCCGATACAAGCACGACACTTTAGTTAGCCTGGGTATAGCCAATATTTTCTGCACTTTTGGCACAATAAAAAGATGCTAGCAGCAAAAGTTTAAAGCCTATACCTAGGACAACCCTTGCAGTGAGGCTACCCAGGCACTGCAAGCATTAACTGCTTGTTTATGTCTAGTGGGACCAGTGTGATGGGCTTTTACTTACCTGATCCCCACTGCCCCTGCAGTCAGCTCTCACTTATCCCTCCTATGCCTATCTAACAAGTAAAACAAATGGCAAACACACTCATCAGTTCATAACTAGCTGCACATGGAAGGGCTTTACACAGTACAAAAGCAAACATTTCCCAGCACATTCACCATCCAGCCTGCAGAAAAACAAATTACACTGTCTAACTATTAGGATTAAAAATAAAGGTTTTAGTTGCAAAACCTTTGCAAAAGTTGTGCTAGGCTTCTGGTGTTTCCCTTTAAGTAGGTTGGACTACCTCCTGGCAAACTTGCCCCCAATTCATCCTTTGCTATATATGCTCCAAAATGGAAGTTCTAATAGATTAGAATTAGGACCACACTACATAGAGGGGCCTTCGCAAGGCAGTGCGGCTTCTACATATTTTGGAAAGGTTGTGCAACTAAAACCTCTGTTTTTAACCCTAATAATTAGACAGTGTAATTTGTTTTTGTTTTTTTTTGCAGGCTGGCTGATGAGTGTGCTGGGAAATTTTGCTTTTGTCCTATGCCTATCTGGCGTTTGGGCTCTCCTGTGGTGTCCTCACATACAGTATAGCTTGGCTTATTACTCTTTATAGAAATTTCAAGGATTGAAATACACACATTTATCTCAGAGACGACTAGGTGAGAACATTATACATGGATTATTGGAGGCATACGCATAGACTGGTGTCCAGTGATAACACATTCAGGGTCTATTCGATCCCTCTTCTGAAGGTATTTAAATAAACACAGACTACAGACCCACAAATGACACTAAGCAATTTATTGTTCCACTGACCAGGAATGTAAGGGTCCCTGAGATACATATTCCTTACTCCTGCACTATGTCCACTATGTGGTACATTGCATTGTCCTGACTGCTACATTCTATGTACTCTGCAGTATGTTACATAGACCTGACCCCTGCACTCTATGTTCTGTATTACAGTTGCTCATTGCTGTGTAGTTTGCAGCTAATGAGGTTCTTTTTTAAGGTAGGCTCAAACAAAATGTTAGCTTTCTGTTTATATTTGTGTTTTTATCCTTTAGGTTTTTGTAAATGAGACTCACTCATGGCGCAGCAGTTATGGAGAAAATTGTGGCTTCAAGGACTGCAGAGAACTAAAGGTATACAGTATGTAGTCTCAGACTCGACTCAACCTTGGACAATGTAGCCAAGTCAATTTTTTTCCATCCCAAGTTGTCCCTATTTCGAGCTTCAAAGTTGGGAGGTATGGGGTTGTTACCTATAACATAGCAAGTCTGCTATTGTTTAGTCCAGGCCCTTTTTATTGTTGAACTTTTAAGTGTAATCTCCAGCCAGATCGCTTCTTTTACTTATGAATAGAGTGTGGGAAAGGTTGGAACATCTGTAAGCTTTTGTCCAATGCTTAGGGTGTGGGTGCTCCAGTTTGTTTCCACAATCCATAAGTATACTAGTAAGGTAACTGTCTACCATTCAAATATGACCCCCCAACAGATGCTTTGCATGTACATTAGATTATCAAGCCCCTTTGGGGGACAGTAACTGATATGAATGGTTCCATTAAGCACTGTATAATATTTGGGGACTATATAGATATTAGAATATAAGCTCTCATGGGCAGGGCCCTCCTAACCAGCTTCTCTTGAATTGTATTGCAATGTGTTTCTTATATTGTAAAGTGCTGCACAAACAGTTGGCGCTATATAAATCCTGTGTAATAATAATATAATAATACCAACAACAATAATAATAACAATAATGATAAAAAAATAATACTAAAGAATACACAAACTCAGCAGTTTAAAATAATAGTCACATGTGTTGATATACAGATGACCACTAGAGGGAGCACTTACAGATCTGTACATGACATACAATAATCAAAATATGGATGTCAAATCAAAAATTACTCTTAGATAAATATTACCGTAGCATCTCTACATGTGCATTTTCTGAGAACACACTATAGTTTCCCATCAGTGCTACATTTTCAGGTTTTGACTGTGTAGTGTGCCTTTAATCTGTTTCACTGGCAGGGCCTGTACAATCTAATTGCAGCCAACTGTCCTGATTTAGTGTTTTTGCCCCCGGCACACTCTAATTGCATCATTGGTGTCTGGGACATATGCCACATATCATTAATTAATAATTGTGTTTGTACAGAAAAAAAAATATGACACTCTCGTCTAAAGCCAGAAATCTAGTTCTGCATAGAGTGGGGAAGGATTAGAACTACTGCTGGGTTTTTATAGATACCTGGGGCTGGTTTTATTGTGAGATTTATCCTCACTTCCCCTCCTGATGACAGCATTTTAGTAAATAGGAGGTGAGGCAAAATCTGCAACAGGAGCATAGAAAGAAAAACCAGTCTGACCGAGGTTCTAGCCTCCCCTATTCAACTTGAAGTTGAATGTTGGAAAGTTCTGTGTTGCTGTTGAAGCAGCAAAACTTGACAGGGGTTGTTCTAATCCTTCCCCAACACCTTCCTACACCAGTTACGTGCACCACAGTGCACACCCCTCATCCCTCCCCCACGAGGGAACGTGCAGCACCAGCTCACCCCCCTGGCACAGACGGCGAAAAGTGTAGGGACACCCCAACCATGCTCCTCCATCTTTAGCACTTTCATCTTTAGCTCGGTGCTCTTCCGCGCTTTGAGTCTTTGCCCACTTGATTGCCTCGGCCCCATGATGTAACTTCCACGCATGTGCACAGGAGTTACTTCATCTTGGCGTGCCGGCTCTGTGTGCTAAGCTAAAACCAAACTCCTACTTACACATTCAGTTTTTAAGGGGGAGGACTGTTGAGGTCACATAAGTGCCACTTGGAAGAAAATATATGAGTGAGTAGAGTGGATTAAAAAAAAAAAAAATCTAACATCATTATGTGTGAAAAAATGTATGTATATCCAAAACCTTTTTTTTAAGTTTTGGATAGAATAGAGTTAAAACTAGGGCTGCACCAATACCGATACTAGCATCGGTATCGATGCCGAAGCCGGGTATTTGTTCCGATGCCTAGCCCGATACTTTCGGTATCAGGAAGCCAGGCAGGGCGTCATTACACGCTGCCCGGCTTCATGCTCTCTCGTCACTTGTGACGAGAGAGCATGGAGACAGCTTCCCGGCCAATCAGGAAGCCGGGCAGCGTGTAATGAATTGCTGCCCGGCTTCCTGATTGGTCGGAAGCTGGCCAATCAGGAAGCCAGGCGCCGTGTAATGACTCGGGTGGCGAGTCTTTACACGCTGCCTGGCTTCCCGGCTAATCAGGAAGCCAGGTGGCGAATCATTACATGCCTCATGGCTTCCTGAATGGGACTTCCGGTATTGGTATTCGTTATCGGCAAGTACCGAAAATATAATATCGGTACTTTCTACTAGATACCGAAATACCGATATCGGTGTATCCCTACTAAATACCAACTGTATAACAAAACTTCAAATCAAGCACATCAATAAAAAGACAAAAAAAAATTATTATAATAAGAACAAAAAATACATCAAAGGGGTTGATTGCCCAAGCAGCTAGCAATCAGAATGAAAGTACAGTTTCCTAACTGACCCTAATCTCTCCCTAATCTGTCAGTTTTCTCTATGCTTTCTTTAGACAACTTCCAATATGCTGACACTATGGCTGCTCCATGCCCCCTTTTATAGTGAGGGGGCTGGCTTATCCAAAAGCTGGCTTATTGGTCCTTCTAGGAATCTAGGCCTGCTGGCCATAGTTCAAAGGCCATGCAGTGCATTATGGTTTAAAAAAACATATCTTGAACCCACATGATTCACCTTGAACCCATGGCAGTAGCAAACCTGAACCTCATGCCTATCCAGCACTTTCTTTCTTGGTGACATTGGTTGCTAGTGAAAACAAAGGGGTTAATCTAGCCAATGGGGGCACAGACAGCAATACAAACAGAAGGACTAACGCTTCCTCACTCTATCCAAAACTAATCAAAGGCTTTTGCCTAGAGATACACTCTAAATCTTGTGACTGCTGATATACAGAAATAGTAAAAAAAATGGGAGGAATTAACAAAGCTTCTGGCATGAGTGGCAAGCGCCACATTAAAGCAGATTCTATGTGCGCTACCCACACCAGTTTCTGTTTCAGTTTCTAAGTCTAATTAACAAAGTGATGACAGGGGGGGCGTTCACCATGTGAGCCGGAGAAGACGTGTGCACGGGAAGCTCCGCTCCATACAATATCCTGACACTATCCTGGCGCTGAGTTTTTGCAACTTACCTGAGGCCGGGTGTTGCTCTACCCCTCTGCTGGGCTTACTCTTGTTTCTCCGCCTCTTACAAAACTGCATCCCGCATGGATCTAGCATTTCCCGGGGGCGCCCTCCAGCCTGACATTGGAGAGGTCGGATACCTGCCAGGGGGTATTTCAGATCACTCACCCATGTGGCTCACTCTCCGCTCTGGCCAGAGCAGAGACCGGGCCCTTTGGCGACTGGCCCCCCACTGGATATCCCACCCTCTGGCTTTGGAGACTATTCTGCCATCAGTTGAGCAATACTGGAACCTGAATGCCTCCACTGCTGGACCTGCTATGGTATGGGATGCATTTAAGGCTTATGTCAGGGGTGACTTCATGTCATTGCAGAAAGCAATTAAAACCCAGGATTCAGCTCGTATGGTGGAACTCCAGGCGGAGGAGGCAGGGTGTCTCTCTCGCTATGAGTCCTCGCCCACTCCTGATAATTTTGACGCCTTGATGTCAGCGAGGCGCACGCTCCGTTTGCATATGGCCGACCTAACAAGGACTGACGTGCGTAGCCATAAACAAAACTACTTTGAAAATGGGGATAAAAATGGGAGGCTGCTGGCTATGCTGTCACAGGCGTCCCGGCCCCAGACGGTGGTTGCTGAACTGCGCTCTGGCCTGGACGCCTCTGTCACCTCCCCAGCAGACATCCTTGAGGTATTCCGGAGCTACTACGCCACCCTCTACTCCTCCTCACTTCCGACGGACGCCCAACCTCCGGGCTTGCGACCCCTGCTAGACTCGGTAGCCCTGGGATGGCTGTCCAACAGCCAACGTGATTTCCTGGTAAGACCCATAACTGAACCTGAGGTACTAGCCGCCATTAGCTCCTTCCCCAATGGAAAGACACCAGGCCCAGACGGCATTCCTATTGAATTCTACAAAGCGCACGCGGAATTAGTGGGCCCTAGACTATGTGAAATGTATACCTCGTGTTTAGCGACAGGTTGTCTGCCGCCGTCCATGTCGGGGGCACATGTAATAATGATCCACAAGCCGCCTCGGGACCCGACCTCCTGTGCCTCCTATAGGCCTATTGCCCTACTTAATTGTGACTTTAAAATTCTCACCAAGCTTCTGAGTGTAAGACTTACTCAGCTGACGGATAGTTTGATAGACTCAGACCAAACTGGCTTTATGCCACGCAGATCCACTGATATTAATTTGCGTCGCCTATTCACAAATTTACATGCGTCTCATCTCAACAGCGGGACGAGGGTGGTGGCATCTCTAGATATAGAAAAGGCCTTTGACACGGTAGAGTCACATGGAAACAACACCTTTCAATTCTCCTCCACATATATCCACAAACACAGTTTTAAGAAATGTTTTGTTTAAAGAGCGCAAGTGACGTTTTATAATTTTAAAGAGGAACTTTACCCAGATCTTCGAAATAACAGCAAACACCTTTAGAAATGTTTAGTAATGACAATCTACATACACATACATCTAGTAAATTGCAGACTTTGCATTCTTTGCATACCTTATTTATTTTTTCTTCCCCAGTTTTCTGACAGTGACCATTTTAACTAAGGGCAGGTTAATAGCGCTCCCTTTACTTCCTGGAACTCTGGCACATGTGATCAGCACATGTGACAATGCGCATCATCTCAGGGGAGAAAATGCCTTTCCCTGAGATCTCATGAGATTACAGATGAGGTTTCCCAGCAATGCACTGCTGATGTAATCTTCCCAGGATGCAAGGCTTGGACACGATTACATCATTTGTGCCAAAGTGAACCAGGAAGTAGAAAAAAAGAAATTGTAAATAAAGTAAAAATATGTTTGTTTAGCTAATAAATGTAAGATGATTTCATATCAGCATGCAGAGCAGTATGATGATGTGATTTTTAGTCAAAGGGAGTAAAGGTTGCTTCTTTTTGGCAACTGTGTTCCCATACGGGTGAAGGGATCGCAAGGTGTCAAGTGCAGCATACAAATATCACAGTGGAAGGAAGGGAACTGAAAGCTGTTTCCACGTACATGGGAGTAGGTTTTACTTTTAAACATGAACTTTTAGTTTGATTGTATTTATTTTAAGTCTTATTGAACAGGAGGCACATTGTTACATTTGTTAAATTTTTTTTTATTGACATTGTTTTTCGGCAGAATTTAATATTACCAGTATTATGTGCAGGGAATAGGAATAAGATCAGGTATTTTGACTGTGTAGTTTAACGGGGACTGAAATGGGATTAAAGGAGAACTATGGGGTTAAGGTTGTTCGCTCACCTCCCGATCTACTGAGCCGACCTGTGACAGTCTCATTGTCACAGGTCGGCTAGAACTATGAGGTGAGTGAAAAGCACTCACCTCATAGTTCTCCTTTATACAATTCTGATCCACATTAGATAATATTATAATATTGTAATATTATGTACGTAACCCTTTATTTTTTTTATTTCAGAAAAGTATTGACTTTTTTTTAAAAACTATTTTCTATATCTGTTAGAAATAATTCCAGACAGTTCCACATTTTTACAGCTCTTACAGTAAAGAACCCTGTTTACAGAGATATTAAAGAGCAATACCCATCAAGTGAACACATTGAGTGAGATATTGATAATTTAAATTCTGTGGCACTTTATAACTCATTATTAATAAAAGTTAAAATAGAACTATCGGGTAACATTTTTCCCCCATAGTTCTCTTCAGGGTCATGGGAGGACATATACTAACCTCCTCCTGTGACCGAAAACTCAGTATATAGTGAACTATTGCCCGCTATATACTGGCTCTGCCTATCTAGAGTCAGAGCCAGCTGTGCTTGCCCCCTCCCCGTCCGTTCCTCCAGTCAGCGCCGAAGGATTGGAGAGAGGAGGGAGGGGGGAATCCCTGCGGCGAGCGGTGACTGACAGTCCCTGCCCTCTGCAGGTAGGTGATCGGGAAGTCAGCGATTAGCGGCATTTGTTCGCTGACTTCCTGATCAATAGAGCCGACCTGTGACAGCTTCAGTGTCACAGGTCAGCTTGAATTATGGGGAAGAGTGTATTTCACTCACCCCCATAATTCTCCTTTAAAGTATACTTAAGTTTACTTAAAGCCAAACATTTTTTTATTTTCCATTTTGGACAAAGTAGGGAATAATTAAAACCCCTATCATGTTTTTTTACCATATGTGTCCCATTGGGTAGATTTACCTTCACATCCTGTCCTATAGAAAAAAAAACAGGAAGTGAGAGGAAGTCTCTCCTAAATGAAGGAAATCTCTTCTTAGACAGTTGTTACCATAAGTAGCAAGGTTGAAAGATTTCCTCGCTATTCCTGTCCTGGTGACAATTCATATTTTTGGATTTTTCCTTATGCTCAATCCCAGGGACAATGGTCACCAGATCAGACCAGAGAGACTTTACTCCTCACCAGAGACACAGACAGCAATACAAATCTGGCGGGATTTTTGCTCACTATCCAAAAAAATTATAATTTTGCCTTTAAGCTGAGAAAGGTGGTGACATCATTTTGGACGGAATTTAGGGCGATCCTCTCCACTGGTCCTGGGCTCTGCTGAATGCTGCTCCTTTTGCCTGTGGCCAGGGCTAGACTTCTCTCAGCAGCATTCCTCTCCTCCCTGCTCCTTTCGTTCAGCTTTGAGGCTAACAAAAGTAACACAAAAAAACAGATTTTCCCATCCAACCTAAACTGTGTCATTGGTTGAATCTCCCGATGTGGCTATTGCAGGGACGTGCGGTCAGGGGAGGCAGGTGAGGCAGGGCCTCATCTAGTATTATGAAGAAAAAAGGTATCAGCTTCAAGTCTGAAGCTGACAGGTTTTTCCGCATTCACATCGGCTTGTTACAGGTTACACAGCAGGGAAAGCCTCCCCATTAGGTATGGAAATCCTCCCCGCTGTAATGGACAGAGTGTTGTTTGTTAATTACAGGCAGCACTGCATTCGAATTTTGACAGGTTGTTAGGTTACACAGCAGCGGGCTTCCCCACTGCTTGTGTAACCTAACTTGGTGAGGCAAGAGCTGTCACAGCCTCTACAGCTTGAGACTTGAGCTCCAGTGGTCCAAGCTCAAAGCGCAATTGGTCAAAGCTGTCCAATACAAAAAAAAAAAAAAACCCAGTGAGAACATCGATCTCAAAGCCTCGCCAGTGAGGGGCAGGGAGGCTCCTCCCTGTCTCCTCCCCACACAGCTTTGTTACCGAGCTGGGGTGGTCTTTGGCGGGATGGGGCGGAGCTTCCGTCGGTGCAAGGCTATGGCAGGCTGGGGGATGCCTCACCCAGCACAGAAGGCACGGCACGTCACTGGACTATTGTATGCTGACATTCCGCCGCACTGGCTGTCAAAATACCAGAACACTACCTACCTACATCTGATTAGATGCAGGCACTGTTTGGTCACCAATTTTCCACCCAGCTCCTTAGATTTTTCAATCGAAAGATGTTGGGCGGAAAGCATCAGACATGGTGTGCGAATTTCATCTGGTTCCTGCTGAAATCAATGAAATTTGCTCAGTGTATAGCGTGGAGATTCCTAGGCTTCTGAGCTGCCTGTGCGGGTAGTCGCATGGAGGGTCAGTGTGCCAAGCTGTAGACCAGGGCAGGAGCACGCTCATAAAGATTGGCTCCAGAGGACTCTGCAAGACAGTAAAACTACTCTTAAAATTTAAACAAAGAAGAGTAATATGTTGAAAGGAAATTAAAATGAAGTGAGAGGCTGCAAACAGAATGCAGACATCTGACAGTGTAGGTGTAGATGTATGCGGCTGTGTGTCATGTTTTACATAAAGGGTTTAATTCTACTTTACATCGACTGATACATAACAGTGACTTGTGTGAACAGTGACAGTGAACTTTAAACAGAGATGCGTGCTCATACCTGAGGTGATATTAAACATTGTACAAATTCATAGAGTGAAATGTTGTTTGACTAGTACACTGTTCTTTGCAGATGATTTGAAGGTGAACTGTAGCCTAGCATGAAAAAAAAGTACACTAGCACCAAACAGTCAATGATAAATCAAGTCAGACAAATGACTAAGCTTGTTTTTTTTTACTCTTTTGTCATTCCATGTAAACAATATGTAGATTAGAGAAGGATAATGTTTTGACCCACTGCTCCAATCCGTATCAATAAACACAGATTCTTAGATTGACAACAAGCTCTTGCTGAGAGTGTAGTCCATGACTAATCATGAGTTCAGTTTCAAGTACAAATAAGTTGGCAACAAACAGTTAAGGGCCCATTTACACAAGGTCCTTGTGTTAATTGCACAGTTCTGTGAAATCAGTGCACTGTACCACACAACGCACCTACCTTGCATTAACAGAGCAGGAGGTGCATTGCGTTGCTATTCATTAATTCTGTGCGATTAATGCATGGACCCGGTGTGAACGAGCCCTAAGCAGAGAAGGTACTGCCATCCTCTTGGTCCACCTCTCAACTTAAAGTAACCCCCACAGATGTATTGGATGGTTGTGTCCTGCAGGAATCTTCAGAGGCTCCAGATGAAATTTTCCTTGCCCATGACAGCTTCATTGCAACACATAGGGTTTGATTTACTAAAGGAAAATAGGCTGTAGGCAAGGTGAATGTGAAATTTCATTTTGCAAATAATACCCAAAGATTGCGAAAAGGAAATAAAAAACTGTATTTCTGCTCCCACATGATTGGATGATGAGGTTTAGTTTTGGATAGAGTGGAGAGGGATTAGGAGCTGCCTGTGAGTAACCCTCTCTGTTTGTCCTGGTGACCATTATTACTAAAAGTGAAATAAAATCCCACATTTTTGGTTGTCATCAGAATAGGAATAGATGAGAAATCTTCCAATGAGGACATTAGTTCTGGTGACCCTGCTGACCACCAGGGATTTCCCTGCCTTTGGAGGGATTTCCTCTCACTTCCTGTTGTGGCCGTTGAACAGGAAGGTAAGAGAAATCTCCCCGGTGAGACACAGATAGCAAAAAAAGCTGACAGGGGTTATAACCTTCCTTCCCTTCCTCTATACAAAACTTTAAAAAAAAGTTTTGGCTTCAGTTCTACTTGAAAAGCACTTTCAGGTACCTTTTATTTTTTTAAACATATTGTTCTCTTATATACTAATACAAGTCTAACAGAAACTCACAAATACAAAAGAAGAAGATGACATTGTGCAATATATCAGGTTCCTATTGTCTCTTTAAGTGTGTGTGTGTGTGTGTGTGTGTCTGTGTGTGTCTGTGTAGGTCTGTGTGTGTGTCTGTGTGTGTCTGTGTATACTTTATGTAAAGATCAGATCAGAGGATAACATTCAGTCAATCGATGAACAGTCAATCAAGTCAGCTACGAATGTGTTTTTGTGGAAAACAGAGAGAAGAGTTTATTAAGACTTGGAAAAACGTTCACCCTCCAGGATATGGATATATTGGCAGTCTTTGGGAGATGGGGAGATTGTTGCAAATCTTCAAAGTCTTCATTTTCTTCTTTTCTGTAACAAAAAAAAATGTAACTGATAAAACTGCACGGAACACAATGCAACATACAGAAATAGAGATTACCATACAATGTGCCACTGTGTGTGTTATACCAAGAACAAGCCCTGGGCAAAAACTATTACTCAGTGCTCATCATTTGTACAGCTTTTCATGTGACACTGCGGCCACACTTCCATACAAGCGTTTTGGCACCTCACTCCAGATTCTGAAGTGAAGCACCAGAATGCAGCCAGGTTACTGAGAATGAAAGTAAGGTGACAAGGTGGGTTGTCACACATACAGTACATTAAAAAAAACCCTGGACCACCAAGATATGAAATAAATGAAGCCTTTGGGCTAACGGAGGGTCACTGAGAGCTAAAAACGGCCCTTTTGGAACAAGAGATTGCCAGGTCACTTATCTGCAAGGAGTTTGCATGTTCTCCCTGTTTCCTCCCACACTCCTAAGACATATCGGTAGGTTAAAGGGATTAAACCTTCAGATTTTTATTTGTATGAATGGGAGGCCCACACTTATGTTAATCCTCTGTTCTTGTTGTTGTTAAAAATGTTGTATTTCCGCGTTCTCTAGTTGGTCCACAAACCGCTCCCTCCAAGTAGCTGTGTGCGCCCATTGACACACACAGCGTGCATCAGGCCACGCTCCTTCTCTCCTCCCAACAGATTGACTGACAGCAGAAGGAGCTTATTGTTCCTCTGCCCTCACTACCCCACACAACCAGGAAGTTCAGGGGATTGGAGAATAGCTTCATGGACCCGGCGAAGGTGACAAGTGTTCACAGGTAAGTGAGGGGGATGGACATAGGAAGGTACTGGGCGTTTTTGGCAGATTCTGCACTTCTTGGCCCCACAGACTTCAACGGAAATGCTAAAAAACATATCTATACATTAACAATAATGTGTCACGATCTGCTCCAAAAAATGCGCAACTATATGTGCTCGTGTTTTACGTGCATAAAAATAGTTGCAAGAATGTGCTATACAAAATGCGCTTTTCGACGAAGAACATGTCGCTCAGGTGTGAATGAGGTCTAATAAAGACCAGTCACTGCTGTTCTCTGTACTTGTACAGGGTGACCGGTCTTGACTCCGCCCCTCCTGTAGTTTTCTGCAGGCAACCTGTAGTGGGTGTGTCTGCTGGGTCCCTCCCAGCGTCCTTGCATCTAATGTGAGTCAATAGACCTGCATAAGACATGGTGATGTCGATGGTCCTTGGACTGCCGGAGCTCGGGGAGAAGAGGCTGTGGGACTGGTCTATCAGCCTGAATTTCTTCTTTAAAGTGGCTCTGCTTGGGACAACAATGCCAGTGGTCCATATTCCAAGTGAGGAAGGGCAGACCTTTCACCTACTGTCAGTGTCAAAAATAACGCAATTTTAACTTGGACTGCTGTGAAAACTGTCACTGTTCCCTGAGAATCTCACCCTGACTGCAGATATAAAGTGTATGCAAACCCTAACAATTCACTTCTATAATTAGCTCTCTTTTTGGTCTGGTTAAAATACCATTGAAAGCATTTTGTTGTATCTATTTACATAAGTGTATTGATCTTGCCAGAAATCCAGTGAGCTTGTACGTTGCTGTGCTGTCTGCAGTGTTATCTCAAACAGTGGTATCAGACCCACTAAGTTTTCTGTGAACTATAGAACACCTCCCGCCTAAGTCCGAGATGAGAAGAGGGGCAGGTGTTCTGTAGTCCTGCCCTAAGGTGACAACCTTGCTCCTCTATAGATACAGTTTGTTGAGTGAGCGTTGTCACCCTAGGACTGGAAGTGTATTACTGGCAGGATTATCAGGTAAAAATAAAGGAAAAAAGCCTGAAAAATAAATCTAATGCAGCCACCTCATCTAAGGACTGGTATGCGGAAAACTCTTCAGGTTTTTCTTCTTCAACTTAGATAACTTTTACTTGTCTCACAGAAGGCGGAAGAATTGTGCTGTAGACTGTAAAGCCATCGTCCTCAGTAGCTATGGGTGTAACTCCCCTTTCATAACAATATAATCCTTGGCTGAGAGTCAACCATTACAACTGTAAATAACATTGTAAATCACGTTTCCGTCAAACACAAAAAGCACATGGAACATGGGTAATTCTATGTGTGTTGTCAGTGTGAGCGACATCCACAGTGATGCAACCAGTAGAAGTGACGGCAATTTGTTACACAAGTCATCAGTAAACATATAATGTATTTCATTATTCATTTAAAGGAGCACTCCATTCAAACAGCAGCCCACCTGCTGAGTGCTTTCCACTCCGTACTATAACCCCAGATCGATTCTTGTCTGTTTCACTATTTCCCGTTGTAAGTTAGTACTCTTGTATGGCCCCTAAACTGGGACTCTAAACTAGACGTCCATTTAAACTGCATGTACAGTACGTCCGTTCTGTGTGAATGGAGCATAGGAAATAAAAGGAGTTGTAAAGTCCCAGCATATACTATCCTGGTACAACATCAGCATTGTAATAGGAATACATACTAGAGTTGTTTTTGACAATGCAATCAAAGCTTATTTGAAAAATTCCCTTTTATGTAGTGAGTGCTGCCTTCTGTCTGCCCATCACCTTCAACAACTTCCTGCATTCCCAGTGTGCTTTGCATCTCTTTCCCTGCTGCTTGATCTGATGTAATCTCAATTTCTCAAGACTACATATTCCATCATGCATTGTTTCCAGGGGCCCGTCACTGGCCCCCGCTAAAAGAATCCTCCGGCCGCCGGTGCAGTGGCTCCCTCCGCCGCCACTTACAGAGTACAGAGCCGCAACAGTTGCGGCTCTGTACTCGGCGGCCGCTCGCTCCTCAAGGCTGACCTCTGGAGGCCACCACGGGCGGTCCTCTACAGTGCCTGATTAGTGCCTATTAGCGTAGCGGGCACTTTGCTAAATGGGCAGCCAGCTTCCTCGCTACGCTAATAGCGTATCTTCTCAGAAGCTGCACCCAGCGCGCGCAAGCTTCTGACACCGTGGGAGACGGGAGGCTGCACTTGGCGGTGGATCAGGTGAGCATTTTAAAAAATTTGTCAGGGGATGCTCTCCTCAATCTGGGGACTGTCCCCAGAAATCGGGGATGAATGTAGAGCTGCAACAACTAATCGACCAAGTTGATTATAATCGATGATTGAAAAAGTTCTCAATCATCAATTATCGGCTTTCGATTCGTTGGCCCTGTTCACGGCTCCACACACGCCGCTTGCTGCACCTCCTCCCCGCCTCACGCTTGCCGCTTTTAGAACCACCGGCCTGCATCCACGCTCCACATGCCGCACCTCCTCCCACCTCACGCTTGCCGCTGCTAGACCCGCCCGCCTGCATCCACACGCCACACCTCCTCCCTGCCTCACACTCACCGCCCGCCTACATCCATGGGACGCACAGGGACGTTTTACACTTTCCCTTTCACTATATTGCACACCACACTTTTTTTTTTTCCTTCCACCGCTCCTAGCTTGCTCCTGTGATGGACTACAATCTCAATACAAACTAGTAGTCCATCACTGCATGGAGCCATTTTTTAAAAATCCCAATTAACTGGTTAATTGAACTTAATAATCGGCTAACTAATTGATTTTGAAAATAATCATTAGCTGCAGCTCTAGATAAATGGTCACCCTACACCAGGGAGCCCCCACTAACCACCAGGGAGCCCCCACTGGCCACAGTGGAGCCCCCACTACCCACCTGGGAGCTACCACAGAGCCACCACTGATTAGTGAGCCCCCACAGATCCCGCACTGACCAGCAGAGAGCCCGCACTGGCCACCTGACAGTCAGCATTGGCCACCTGAGAGCCTAATTAGGGAGCCGCCTCTGCTGCACCCACACGCACCCGTGAAACTCTCTGGACCCCTGGTGAGACCCTGGAGACATCAGGCAGAGAACCCAGAGCAACAGAGTATGTAGCTTCATATTATTCTGCATTGCTATAATATCTATTGCTGAGATTTGTAGTTATCTATAGCTGATGCAGTTCTGCATTGCTGTATAATGGTATTGCTGGGATTTATAGTCCTCTATAGCTGATGGTATTCTGCATTGTTGTGTAATGTATTGCTTGGAATTGTAGTTCTCTATAGCCAATGCCATTCTGCAATGCTGTACAATGTATTTCTGAGCTTCATAGTCCTCTATAGGTGGTGGTATTATTCTGCATTGTTGTATAATGTGCTGAGATTTGTAGTCCCTCTACAGCTTGGAGTTAGTGGCAGAACTACCAGGGTCGCAGCTGTCGTACACCCGCACAGCACTGACCAGGCATCCCTCCACTACCAGTGTGCTATAATTTTCCTATACCCATTAATTTAGCTTGGATGGCAAAAGTGGCAGACGGGCGGGGGGAATGCGGGGAGGAGGCAGAGCGGGAGGGGGACCAAGTTGCTGCACCATGGGCCTCTGGGTTGTACTTGCCCCCTGGGCTAAAAGTTGCCAGTCAGCCCCTGCCTATGGCCATATTCAATAAGTAGGTTTCCAAACTTCTAGATGGATATGGTTATTAGTAGCAGGATAGAACTTATGTAAATGCAACATAGAAATACATTTTTATTTTTTGACCATAGCTACTCTTTAAAACTTATATCCTATGCTCCTCAGCTCCATCTAGTGGCCATGATTATACTGTGTATATATATGTATATATTTATTTAATGTTTTGTCCACTTTACCAACAATTGATGAAAGTGCAGTGTGCTATCAGAGAATGTGACGTCAGACAAGGCAACATTTCAATTGTGAGTTTGACCTCCAAGGATCGCAGTCGATACTTTAATTTGTGTTACTGAGTAATTTGACGAAGTGAAGCATTCAAAGGTCAGCACGGCAATTTAACAATCTCTGCAAATAATAACAGTAGTTTTTTTTTAGTTTGACAAGCAAACACCTCCTGATGATCTGTTGTGAAATGGAGATGTATTTTCAGGAAAAGCGATCTATACCAGGAAACTCTCCTGATGGACTGCGGTTATCACTGTTTTATAGGTGGCTATTCTGCTTTTGTCATCTATATGGTGTACAGCAGTGCTCCCCAGCCTTTTTATCGCCGCGGACCGGTCAGCGTTTGATCATGTTACCGTGGCCCGCTGAGGGGGGGACGTTGATTGTTTAAATTTTATATTGTTTTGATTTAATAATTTTAATTTAATTGTATTTAAACATGCCTTCAAAATAAAATACAGTTACACCAAAAAATTAAAGCGTTGGAATTCTTCACCTATTCCACCACCGAAAAACTGGGCGAGATTACGTTAAAATGTGTGACCACGTCACTGGTCACACATTCTAATGTAGTCTCAAACTTTGATTTATCACATGCCTACCTGTAATCATTTAATCAGAGAAATAGATTATAATAGGGAACATTACAGTGTAATATTCCCCATTATAATCCACTTGTCTAATTACATGAAAAAGCATGAAATAGCTGTACACAACTACTATCCCCCCCCATATCTATGGGGGGCGGGGCTTGTGACACACACGCCTCCTGTGACTCACCTCCCCTCCCGCCGCCTGTTACTATGGACGCGGCCGGGAGGGGAGATGAGTCACAGGACCCGCCCTCTCACTGTGAAGCCCATCGGCCCGTTACCATTTGATCCACGGACCGGTACCGGTCCGCGGCCCGGGGGTTGGGGACCACTGGTGTACAGAATATGGGCTTTACCTGTTTTTGACCAGAAATCACTGACCCTTTATTGCCCCTTTATAACCTATTACATAGATTGTTAGGCACAGAAACCAAGATCTTGATTGTTTTGTGCCAGCACGCCCATTCTGCCACATGTTGGCAAACTCAATCTCTGAAGTGTATTTATTTGGTGCAGATTTTTGTGTGAGTGCTCCATGCTCCAAATATTTGTCACAGCATCAATAGTTTATCTGGTCAATGTCTCATGCTTTATCTGGTCCAATGTCTCAAGCCTAGATTCAATGTTATCCAAAAAAGGAGGAGAGAAGTAGGGACTATGCTTCAGTATGCCAGACGAAGGCCACAGATAACAGCTGATACCAAGCCAATACAACAGGCAGTCTACTTAAAAACAAAAGAGATGGAAAAGGTGCAGAGGGATGGAAGCGTTGCCATCTCTATAATGAGGCAGCCTGAGGCTGTTGCCCTAGGCAACATATCTTTGGGTCACGTGGGGGGGCGGCAGGCAGAGCAGCATGACACCTTTGTTGCACAATGTTTGCATTGTGCCTGCCACCCCGTTTTGTCCAGAGCGTTCCAGGTTGCTAAGAGCTCTGGCCTGAAGATATGTAAGGCCATACATATCTCCCCGCCCAGCTCATAGCAACCTGGGATGCCCTGACCAGCATCCCACTCAACTCCTGACAACCAGTGACGTTGCCAGGAGCTGGACTGGATGTTGGCCAGAGCTGGAGCCATAATGGGGGGAGGGAATGATGCAGAGGCCCCCCAATCTCCGCCCATTATTGTGCACCACTAGCATTCCCCCCCCACCTTTAGTGTCGAAAAGGCTAGGGACACCCCTGGATGGAAGTGTGGGTAAGCTGAGACCACTGCCATGTGTGCTTTGTTCAACAACTATAAAACATAAAACAATAATAAAGTAGTCTACCGAATGCCATCTTCATATGATATAACCACTTACCATGGCTATACATTACTGGTGTCAAACTTCTTCTTTCTGCCCTCCATCCCGGACATTGCTTCAATGTTTTTACGCCAGTCAACTTCAACAGTTTTCTCCTGAAAGAAAATGAAGCATTGACTTGAATTTACCTTCAGCACAGCCACTCATATTTTAAAACAAGATGCCATCTGTGTTTAATTTAATGTCAACCAGCCATTCCATTATCTAATGGGGGCATCTCAGCAGCCAACAGAGAGACACCTGATTGGATAGTAGAGCAGGGTATGAGTGTGCCAACACTTCTGAAAATGGAGGACGTTGACAGAATTTGAGGGCCTTCGATGGAGAGTGCATCTTGGCTTTGGTACTTACACAGGAAAAAACACTGGAACAATAAAATGTAAATACCTGTTATGTGCCTGTATTTACATTTTATTTTTCCAATATATGTTGTGGCTTGTAAAATAGTAAGACAAGTTCCCTTCATATTATATAACGTTTTAGTAATAATGCCGTCAACTTAGGGTCTGCTATTATCTTCAAGGCCCATTTGTAATGTTCTCTAGTTCTCTCCTGATGGGCTACAGAACACCCCCCTCCTTATACAAGGATCTGTAGTCCGGCATGGTAGAACAAGGTAATATCTAGGTTTGCTAAGGCATTTGATACACACAAAATGGATTTTTATCCTTTGTAGCTACTGAGGAATATATATTTAAATTATAGTTTTTTTGTGCTCAGAGTTCAGCTTTACTATAACAAAATAATACATATAATATTTTTTTTCAGCACAAACAAAGCTTTCTTTTGGCTATATTGTCATGAAAAAAAAATTCATTTTATTTTCTATGCAATCTATAGACGGGTTTAACAAAAGGAAAGAATTCTAGTTTGACTAGTTTTAAAACAAGTGTTCTTCTCGATAAGAAGTCCACATTTTATCCTGTCATTTCTGTTGTGTGTAATGACACTAAACTTTTTTGGTTTCTATGACGACAAATAGCTAAAAGGTTATTTATCAATGACATGAAAAAAAGCTAAGTAACAAATACTGTAAATTAAAATTAAAAAGAAAAAGGATTAATGGTAAAAAATAGATATTTTTTTAAAATGCCAGTAAAGTTGATCCCCAGCTGATAATAATAGTAACATTTCAAAACTGCAGCGTAATACACATTGGCTGGCGCCAACAAACTTTAAGGCATATGAACATCAGCATAGCCCTGAGTCAGTAATGCTGCCATTCGCCTTTTGGAAGAAACACATCTATAGTTATGGCACTTGTGTTATAAAGGCCTCAGTAACAATGCAATGCCCCTGTTAATGAGGTTGGATGTACTGCTTCTGTAGCGGAATAACAATCATAAGTAAGCAGCCCGGGGCCTACCGTAAACATATCCAAGCTAGTTGGCTTATGAGTGATTTATGTGTTTTTTTCACCCAAGCAAGGAAACAGAAACAGGTTCAGTTGCTTTTATATAAAATATTACAGTCTGTTGATTTAATTTTTACAATTTCAAAATGTTAACACCCAAAAGTTTTCCCAAATGAGCTGGGGAGTTTCCATTTTGTTTGGAGGCAATTTTTCTCTTATAGTGTATCTGAACCCCCAATATCAAAAATACAACATGTGCTTCAGCGGGTAATTGTGCATGTAATTTGCTTCTGTATTTTTTTTCTTTGAGATAAGTACTCTTCCTTAGCGATCCTACCAGTCACGGCACTGTCTAATGGGTTTCCTGGTTGACAACTCTAACCCATTGCCTTGCAATGCAGCAGTAGCATTGTTACTCTGCCATACACGCACCTACAGTGGGACTACAGAATGCCATGTCTGTAGTCTCATTTTAGCCAGCACACTTCAGTCAACCAATCAGCTACGCCCATGCCTCTCATACCTTTCTACCATGCCTAATGGATTGACCATGGCTCTCACACCACCCTACCATGCTTGATGGATTGGCCATGCCTCTCACACTTTCCTACCATGCTTGATGGATTGGCCAAGCCTCTCGCACCTTCCTACCATGCTTGACAGATTGTCCATGCCTCTCGCTCCTCCCTACCATGCTAGATGGATTGCCCATGCCTCTCACAACTCGCTACCATACTTGATGGACTGCCCAAGCCCCTCGCAACTCCCTACCATGTTTGATGAATTTCCCTTGACTCTCACACCTCCTTACAATGCTTGACGGATTGCCCATACCTCTTGCACCTCTCTACCAGGCTTGCAGACACAGAAGCTACACTATAGTGGTCACGTGCTCATACACAGCAAAGAAGAATTTGGGAAATTAAGTCTGTTACCATGCACTGGCATCTGCTCCCCAAAAACAGCCTTGGCCCTGCAGACACGGAAGCTATATAATAGTGGTCAGGTGACAACATTTCTTGCTATCAAAACATGTAAAAATGCACATAGAGTATTTTAAGGCTCTGGGTTAACATCAGTGCTTTCAAAAGAGGACAGAGAGACAACCCCTAGCTTTGCATAGGTTCCTACCAAGGCCAGCCCAAGCGTACAAAAGAATTAATCTTAGGGCAGGAAATATGGCTGTTGGAGATGCACAGGTAGTGAATTATTAACCTCAAAGAGGGTCATCTATCAAGTGAGCCTGTTACTTTGCCTAAACTCGAGGTTCAATTTAGTTTCCCACCAAGAATGCAGTTTGACCACAGCAACACTTGCCCATTCAATTCTGAGAAATGCCTAAAAACTGGAGAAAGTAAAGCAGCAATATTGGCCAGGAGAGAATCCAAGCTGAGACATTTATATATTTCATTATTTTTGCGCTGTTCTTGTGCAGGTTTTTGCACCATGGTTCTACCAACTGCTGAGTCCAGAGGGATTGAATCACAGCCTGAAATCCTAGGCCTACACATTTATTATGATAAGCAAGATGTTCTTGTGAGTGGTGGGGAAATAAAGGGAAGCTGGACTTGGTTTGTTGCTACAGCCAAAGTCTCCATTTTTCCTTGTTCCAGTTTATATAAGCCCCAACCTCCAGAGATGGTGTAAAATAGCATAGACATCTTAGGCTGCAAACCACTAACCTTCTCATCCTCCTTCCTTACTGACTTCAAGTTAGCCCTCAGGTCTAGAGAAACCTTAGTTGTGGAACCAAGGAGGGCCTTAAGCATGGCGTCGGCCGAGATACGCACTCTGCGCAGGTTGGGGCGCTTGAATTTTCCCTTGAGATCAAAAATCTTTTGGTTCAAACCATTAATCTATGAAAAGAAGAAATATTTGATCCCTTAGCCAATTGTTATTATTATTATTATACAGGATGTATATACCGCCAACAATTTGCGCAGCTCTTTACAATAAAAGGAAGACATTACAATTACAATACAATTCAAGACAAGATGATAAGGAGGGCCGTGCCCCTGAGGGCTTACAATCCGTTATACATTAGAGATAATGCAGCAGTAATAGTGAGACAAGCTCCAGCTTCACTATGTAATGGCAGTAGTTGGGTGGCAGCACTGGAAATCCCAGCGGGCGTAACTCACCGGTAGTATCATTGAGAGATGTAAAAATCCAGTGGGTGATTTAAAGAACAACTCGGGGTAAAAATTGTATTAACCCTTGCAGTGGGGTTATCTCCGTACTATAAGGATTAAGTGCTCGTTTTTGCCCAGGGTAAAAAATAACAAAGTTATACTCACTGTGACAGTGCTCCCTCCTGTCTGTCTCTTGCTCTGCTGCAGTGATGGCATGTTCTATGGCATCCTCACGTCCTATACACTGTTTATAGAACGTGATGACTCAGGGGCCTTAGACCACTGCAGCGGAGGGGGAGAGCAAGCCAGCTGAGGATCGGGTGAGTATAACTTTTTTATTTTTGACCCTAGGCAAAAACGAGCACTTGACTCATGCACTGCGAGGGTAATCCCACTGCAAGGGTTAATACAATTTTTACCCGGAGTTCTGCTTCAATGCACATTAAGCAACCAAAAACTGAAATTTTTGTTCAAAGTGATTAAATGTTAAGGAGAACTAAATCAGGACTTATGCAGGAATCTGAATATCTGATCTTAAACTATTATAATTTTTCAGAGCTACTTGTGACATTTTTATAGTTGCTTTCTTAAAGGGTAATTCACAAAGCTGCAAAGGATCCAGGCGTAGCTTCAGCTGATCCTTCGGTTGCGGGAGCCCTTCGGTTCAGTCGAACAGAAGGGCTGCTGTACGGGCTTTTCACAATAACCCATGCAGCAGCCGAAGGCGGCCGAGTGGCTCAGCTGAGCCGAAGGTATATGCTTCGACTCGACGGAGCCGAAGTGACAGCCGAAGCGGGGTGAACTGCCTGCCTGCAAATGACAGCTGGGGTTGTAATGACAGATCAGCGTCCCCAAATGACCTGGGGATGCTGAACTGTCATTAAACAATAACAACTGTCATTAAACAATAACAACAGAAGACTCTAGCAGGTCCATAGGAAACAGTTGGGTAGAGCTAGCTGTCATTGTTTTTTTTTTCTTTGTTTAAATTTTAACATTTATTTTAAAATGTTACTATTTATTTACATTTAAAAAAAAATGTCAACCTTTCAACCTCGGCGGCATTCAGCTATTCACTCACTGCCGTTCGCCCCTATGAGAATAGGGGCAAACGGCATCGAGTGCGCTGCCAGAGCTTTGGCTCAGCCGATCCAGATGTTGGATCGGCTGAGCCGAAGTCCTTCTGCACTTCGGCTCAGTCGAACATGCAGAGCATGTTTGGCTGACCAAAGTGCAGCCGAAGGCAGCCGATGTACAGCTGAAATCAGCCGTACTGAGCCGGAGTGAATAGCTGTAGTTTGGCTGGGTTATTCACTAGGCTGCCTTCGGCAGCTTTGTGAATAACCCCCTTAACAGCTCTCCAGCTTTAATATCAAATGTTAGAGGTCATTTTAGGTCTGACAATTGCTGCTTTGTCAACTGCCCTAACGTACTGTCCCCTTGCTCCTTAGTGTGCACAACTACAGTCTTGTAGTTGTTTACATTCTTTTCTTAGTAACAAGTTTCTGATATTAACAATGTTACGTATTCTTAGGAGCGGGGAGACAACGTGTGTGAAATCTGAGTTTAGGTGCCATCTAACCTCTGTTTCTCAGTTTGAAGAGTTAGATTAATAGTATAGGGCATGTACAAATGCTTAATAAGTAGGCCCGTATAGGAAAAAACAATTAGACTTCTTGCTTAAGCCCAGTCATGGCTTTTTATGCACTATGCACATATTTATAATTAATAATTATTATCCAGGCTTTAATGGCTAACAGGCTTTTTTAGTTTTGTGTGGTTTCATGCAAAGCTGAATGAACTTTTTACATCTCTGAAGTACTATAGAAATGACTGGGAAGATCAGTCTCCAGAGAATAAAAACTTGATTGTGGCCATCTGGTGGTGATACCTTCCCTCTCCTTATTGCCATAACATAATGAGGAGTTGTTCTCTAGCCCAACAACATAGACCTGGACAGGGCTGACAACACTGTGTTGGGTCTGAATGCAATAAAGACAGAGTTGTCACTGAAATTTACTGGATTTTTGGCTGATTATTTTCTGTGCTTGCAGAATTTTTTTAAAGAGACAAAACATGATGAAAACTGCATGTAATAGAGAAATGTACTGCATGTGGTGTTTTTTTCCCCCCCAGACAAACACTTTATCACATATGCATTGCTGCTGACTTACATCTTGAGAATTCTTTTTTACTTTTACTTCAATGTCATAGCGTTCTTCATCTACAGCATCGATCTGTTTATGTAGTTTGTGGCACAACTCCTAGAGAGAAATAAAATAATGAATTCATTATTTGATAGTTCAGTCTTGTTGCAAACGGATTTGATGCTGTTTATAAGCTGAAGTACTTTAGCAAACTTTATTGAAGATCCTTTTTCAGTACAGAAAGACTTGAAGGACTCCAGTGCTTCTGCTGTGAACTTTGAGAATGAAATGCTCCTCAGTGTCTACAGCTACAAAGGTCAGTGAGGGTTTTCCTGAAGCTTTTTTACTGCTTAAGAATATGGAAATAATTGAATGTCCAGAGACTGGTCACAGGTTCACTTAAAGCTATTTTTTGGGCATATTCTCCAACATTTACTGTAGGAGTGGGCAATTTGCAGACTGCCGTATGGGCTAGTTCACACCAGCCGCAGTGCGTTCCAGCCCGATTCTGTCCGGAATGCAATGGTTTGCATTCCGGCCGGCTCACTTTTTTTTTGGGGTGGGAGGGGGGCGCGGTGGTGCATTGAACTCAATGGCACCGCAGCCATGCCCTCTGGCCGCAATGCGATCGCCCGGCACAATATTCCAAAACCCTCATGGTACACCTAATCAATGCTGCTCCAATGTGCATTTCCAAACTCGGCCTGAACAAAAGACCTCCAAACCTTAGGAATTGGCTCTTTAGGACTGAGAGAATGCACAAAATGAGGAACTCAGGATGAGAAACTCATTAATACTGTCCAAGACTGAATTACCTAATACATTTAAACCTGGGCTTGATGGATTGACTTCCTAAACTTTGATGTTCTGATCCTAATTAACCCACTTCCAGACTAGGCCAGACATAGGATTTGTGCCCCAACCCTTGTTGGAGGCATTGGATCTACAGGTGAGTTAACTCCATCGAGACCCTAACCCAGCTCCTGCTTACCCAACCCCACCTAGTCCCCCTAGCTTCTACTTCTATGCAATATGGTCTTAATGGAAATTCAGACCTAGAATGTACTATACAACACTAGGTGACCATGAAACAAAATTGAACAAGTTATCTTTAATGAGCTGATATTACCAGGGGCGCAACTAGAGACCATGGGGCCACATAGCAAAATTTTAATAGGGCCCCATGTCAAATCCTTTAAAATCTAAATCAAGGACAGGTAGCAGGAGAGCTGTCTGCACAGTCTCTTCCTGTACATCTTGATATCAACTCTTCTTGATTGCAAATGCCATAAGGGGTACAGGATCAGCAGAAACTTCAGCAATCACTCATGGGGCCCCCTTCCACCACCAGGCCCCATAGCAGCTGCATGGGCTGCTACGGCTATTGTTACACCCCTGGATATTACCAACATTACTGAACATGAACTGGTGTCTGCACTTTCGTACCAGTAATTACTTGAAATTTTCAATAAAATTATTATGGAAAAGAAAAACCAAAAACAACTATGTAACCAAAATGTTGAGTAGTGAATGTATTACCAGTAACTGCTGTTGACTCAGCCCAGCAGACTGCAAGGGTGGAATCTTCTCTGAAAGGGTTCGGAGTTTCTCCTCTTCTATATCTTTTGCCTCTCTTTCAAGATCCTCACTGGCTTTTTGAAGCATAAGAGTCTACAAAAATGAAAATAAGAAATGGTCATCTCTCCAGTACTAAATTTGAAATAATATTTGAAGGTGCTGATCACACTGCGGAGCTGTCGCTGTGCTGCAATTAGCAGAGTAGATGGGAACTACTGTTTGTGTTATGCATTAGCTGCAGTGATATCCATGCTTTCAAGGGTGATAAAAATACCTTCCATCAAAAGACAGGAAAAAAATAATCTGACAGGGGTTTCAACCTTTTCATATGCTAATCAAAATGTAAAAAAAAAAGTTTACACATACAATTTAAAAAAGGTAAACGCCAGGTAAAACTTTTATTAACCCTTGGAGTGGGTCTACCCCCGCACTGCAAGAGTTAACGGCTCGTTTTTGTCTAGGTGCTAAAAGTCCTAGGAGCCGTCTTGCTCTTAGACGGGTCCCTGGAGCCTCTCTCCCCCTCCGCAGCAGCAGTCTAAGGTCCCGTAAATCATCACGTTCTTTGCACAGTGTATAGACGTGAGAATGCTGAAGAACATTCCAATACTCCAGCGTAGGAGAAGACAAGCTTCAGTGACCGGAGAAGCAGGCAGCCTTCAATAAGACTTTTATTGAAGTGCAGGTAAACCCTAACAATGAGCTTTTCTTATTTTCTCACTTTTGGTCACTAAAAATATTTTTTAAGCTATTTCCAATGCTGAATAAATCACTTACAATAGATGTCAATCCTTGATATTTAAAAGTTGTAGTTTCCTGCAGATTCAGCTGGTCCCCTGAGCACTGGCCCGATATCCTGTTTTAGGGTGCCCCCTTTTCCTTGCAGAGTGCTATGGAGCCACCCTTGTGTGTGCTAGTACGCTGTGTGTGTCTCTGCAAACACACAGACACAGCAAAGCAAGACACTCCATTCCCCCTTCTCCCCTCTCCTTCTTCCTTCTCCAAGCCAGTAGATGGACAGCTGCTGGAGACTGTGCTGTTCCTTGTGACCTTGTACTGGACAGGTAGTTCATGGAAGCTGAGCTGAGAGAGTTGGAGCCTGCTGTTTGGAAACATGATGACTGTGGTTGTTGGGCAAAAATTTAACGAAATACGTTGCAGGGCAACGTATATTTGCTTGGTCTGGATACATTATTAAAAAAAAAGATTGAGCGTTTAATACTCAGTAAAAGAGAACTATGTTGTAAGTGTTTATCCCCACAGTTCTCTTAAGGGTCACGAGAGGACATATACTAGCATTCTCCCGTCACCCAAAGCTCAGTATATGGCGAGCTACAGCTCGCGGTATACTGAGACCACCACAGCCGGGACGGATTCCGACATTACTGTCGAGATCCACCCAGCTGCGTGAGTGACAGCTGGCTCTACCTATCTAGAGGCAGAGCCAGTTGTGCCCGCCCCCTCCCCCATTCGTTCCTCCACTCAGCGCTCGGGGATCGGAGCGGGGAGGGGGGGAATCCCTGCGGGGAGCGGTGACTGCAGGGAGATGAGAGGGAAGTGAGCGAGTGACGGTATGTGTTCACTCATTTCCCGATCTATTGAGCCGACGTGTGACAGTCTCATTGTCACAGGTCGGCTCGAACTATGAGGATGAGTGAAAATCCCTCGCCTCATAGTTCTCTTTTAAGTATACCATTGAAAACGTTTTGTTTTATCTGTTACATACGCTCAAAAAATACCAGTTAATCTAGTGAGCTGATAACTTCCTTTGTTGTCTCCTTGTGCTGTATTTATCTGGGAGCAGTCTTCCCATTTCACAGTCTGTGAACCACAAAACACCATTCCCTGTCCTCATCTCCATAACAGTAGTGTAGTGTAGTCCTAAATATATATTCTTACTAGGTTGACAGCTCTGCTCCTCCCTAGATAGAGTGTAGCTAGTAAATGTTGGCACCCTGAGGGCTCATGCATTCAGATCCATACAGTGTATAGTTTTTTATATAGTGCTTGGTGCAGCCATATTATACAATACGGTCCCATGAACCCAGCTGCAGAAGAAGAATTTTACAGATGTGTGGATTTTAAGAATTATTTGACACGTCTAAACACTTTGCAGACCATTACATGCATTTTTATGCCGGATCAGTATTATATGACGCCCATGTGCTCATTCTCTCTGGTCTGTCTTTATGGACACTGTACTTACGGTACACTTCTTTCCTTCCAGATTAATTACAAGAAAAAGGCATGCGTTCCTAATGTATGAATAGTGTATGGATTCATTCTTTTTTGCCTATCTATCCAACCGGACATCCCCAAAATGTATAAAGCCGAACATTTTATATTGGCACAGGGTGAAAGGAAATGATGTACAAAGTGCAATCAGACAATCAGTTTACTCTGCTTAGCACCAGAAGAGAAATTCTGACTGGTTGAGATAAATGAATTATTACGCCCAAGTGTTTATTTCTTAACAACAGCACTCATTATAAGTAAGAGAAGTTTGTAGGCCTCTTGCTGATTCACAGTGCTGCTTTTTGGTGTTTCTGTCCAGTAAGATAAGACCTGGCCTGCCTTGTAAGATACTCCAGTATTACTGTTCACTGACTTGTCACCAATACAAACTGCTTGTTATTTCACAGCTTGGGGTCCAGGTGCAAAAACTGATATTTTTGCAGCCAGAAATATTAAGACTGAATTTTGAACATTTTATTACACATAAGGAAAACCTGCCATGAAAGAAAGAGAACTTCAGGTTCACTTCTGATGATTGACAGCAGCAGTGGGCAGGTGCAATAGCTAGTCTGCTATTGGCTATTGCAATTTGAAATGGCCAATAGCTGCCTAGGTATTCATTCCCCTGCTATCTGCTGTTTTTTTTTTGTATTCTGACAGCGGCCACCGGGAAGTGACGGAGACCGGTCGGGGGAGTAGAACCACCAGGTATCCCGGAAAGGTTTACTCTACTAGCAGAGTAAACCTTTTCAGGATAAAATGTTTCCTTAGCAGGCATCAGGGAGCCGCTATCTTATAGCGGGAGACTCCTGGAATGTCCGGGAGAGTTGGGATGTCTGTCATTTTCTGTCTGTCGTGCAGATCAGGGGTTACTCTGACTTCACTTGCTACATTCCTGGTTCAGGTCTGTGACACAAGAAGTATTGAATTTGGAAAATAACCATGTAAGCCAGGAAAGAGGGCGGGGGAACAGTTTCAGAAACAGGTCAGCAATGGCCTCTTTTCCCTAGAGACTGGTTGCTATTAAGGGTAATGATGTATTTGTCCTCAAATGTAAACGTAGTACTTGTTCCATATGAATATTTTATCTCTGTTTTATAAAAGAAATGAAGAAACACATTTACAGCCATAATCACTTATTATAGGGCTATGCTGTACTTACTTATCTCAATCTTTTATCTCTCCTTCCTACCTTCTCTCTCTTCCCTCCCTCTCTTTATTTTTCTTTCTTTCTTTGTTTCCTTCTTCCTTCCCAATTTCTCTTTCTTCTTCCATCTACCTTCCTGTCTCCTTCCTAACTTATTTTCTTCCTTCCTTATCTCATTCTCTCCTTCCTACCTCCTTTCTCTCTTCCTTCCTTTTTAACTTTCTTCCTTCTCTTCCTTTCTTCATTTTTAATTTGTTCCTTATTTCCTTCCTTTTTTCCTTCCCTCCCTTATTTCTTATCTCAATCTTTCCTTCCTACCTTCTCTCTCTTCCTTCCTTCTTTCTTTCCTTACTTCCTTCCCTCCCTCATTTCTTATCTTAGTCTCTCCTTTCTACCTTCTCTCTATTTTACTGCCTTCTTTCCTTTCTTACCTACTTCCCTCCCTCATTTCTTACTGCAATCTCTCCTTCTTACCTTCTCTCCCTCATTTCTAATCTCAGTCCCTCCTTCCTATTTTCTCTATCTTCCTTCCTTCCTTCCTTATTTCCTTCCTTACTTCCCTCCCTCATGTCTTATCTCGATCTCTCCATCCTACCTTCTCTCTCTTTCTTCCTTCATACCTTTCTTCCTTCCTTCCCTCCCTTATTTTTTAATCTATCCTTCCTACTTTCTCTTAGCTCCTTCATTTTTTTCTTCCTTCCTTCTTTCCTTTCTTTCTTTTTTCCTTCTTTCTTGTCTTCCTTCCTGCCCAATCTCCCTCTTTTTCTTCCTACCTTCCTTTTCTACCTTACTCTTTTCCTTCTATTTATTCCTTCCTTTCTTCCTACATATCCCACCTCCCACTCCCCGTCTTCCCTTCCTTCCTTGAGGGATATGGGGTTGATGAGAATGCTGGTACAAAATAACTTCATGAACAGTCCAGAAGAGACTTGTCCGCTTTAAGAGACCAGAATGGCTTCAGACTGTGTTTGTCACAAGCATACACATCTGGCCCATCTGCTGTCCCCATAAACACTGTAAGAAAATGCTCCTTTCATGCTGAGTGAGCTCATCTGAGATACTTGGTGCAGAAGTGATTTGTAGTAAGCTGCCCTGAGGTTGTTGTCACGTCTGTTGAACTCACACCTGTCAATCAGAGCTTCGAGCCTATGCCAATTCTTTATAATAAAGCCTGTTTTTCTTTGCTGAGTTCAGATGACTTTGGAATTTTCCACATGTGCCTACTGGATTATCTGGCGAAGAAAAATCTGCTCCAGGCCTTCAATTAAGTTTCTGCTAGTGTTAATGACACAACGCTCACAAATAATATGTAAAGCCCTAAATGTTTAACCTGGGCCTGGCTCTTATCTTTAGACTCCTGGTTGGTACATAATAATGTTCCTGAACCTTCTGACCTGGAGCAGCATATTAGCACATTTCCAATAATATAGCGATTCTGTCAGATTCAGACAAACATCTGCACACAATGCATTTCCATCCAGGAGTATCCCCTCCCATGTCTAAATCTCTGTAATAAAGACATTCATATCATGTCAGTCCAGGACAAGTATAAAGTATATCCAAAGCCAAAACATTTTCTTTTTTTATTGTAGATAGTGTAGGTAAGGGCTTCTGTCTTTTTTTTTGGGGGGGTGTCATTGGAGAGTTCTCTTTAATTTCTGTACTGTAGACATAACAGGAAGTGAGAGTAAAACTCTTCAATTCGAGAGAAATCACCTTGGTTGTCACTTGAAAAATATCATCGTTGGGAGATGATTGCTGTTCTGATGAGAGGTTAAAACTTAGAATTTTCCCATCACTTTTAGTCCTGATGACATTAAGTACCAGGAGAGGACAAATGGAGAGATTTAATCTTCTCAGTGGGGACACAGTCAGCACTTTTGCATAATGTTTTGAGATTGTATGTATTTTTCTAGTAGTTGTTTGTGTGTATGATATAACTTTTCATATAACACTGAATACTCTACAACGAAGGACTTGGCCAGTGAGCTTTATGTTTATGATTAGCCTAACCCTGAATACAGTACTGCTGAACTTTATAATCAAATTACTAAAAAAGAAGTATACAGTATATATTAGGATGATATCCAAGTTTATTGATTTAGAAACTCTGTGGAGTTTTTATTATTGTTTGTGAGATTTCTTTTCACTTCCTGTCTCAGCAAAATGTGTCCCTTGGACATGAAATGAGGAATAATTTCCCAAATGGGGACACATAACACTTAACTGTAATAGTGTTCTCTGTTCAAGTTAAAACTAAAATGAGAACTTATTTGTGGATTTTAATTTCAAATTACCTGCATAACATGTGTAGTGCCTACAAAATATGATAACATTTTAAAAGTACCTTCCCTCTTTTGTGTTGGCTACTACATCCACATCAGCCAGTTCAGTTTACTAATCTTTAATGCAACATACCTTCAGTAGAAGCTTTCTGGAAGCCGGGATTTTAGATTTCCTCTGGAATTTATGGAAATAAAACATTAGACATTGGTAGACGGCAGGGGGTATTTAATAATTAAACAGAAATAAATATTCAACTTACCTCTCTGTTTCATGAACCCGACAAAAAAGAAAGAAAACAAAGTTAAAGGAGGCATTGCGTAGACATACAATTAATCATTATGCAATAATTGTGGCATGCAAACTCCACAGAAGTAAAAACACTTTCTTTGGTAGCATATCGCCATCAGATTTTTATTTGTGTCTGTGTCCCTGCTGCACAGTGAGGAGAAATCTTCCTAACAGAGACCCAGATGGCTGTAAAACCTGACATTTTCCAGTCATTACCCACGACCCAAAAAAATGGACTTATACTTTAACAACATGAGAAACTTAAACATAGAGGGTTATTCACAAAGCCAACCGAAGGATCAGTCATAGCTCCTAAGGGCTGCTATACGGGCTATTCACTATAGCCCGTACAGCTCCCAAAGCATATGCGGCTCAGCCGAGCCGAAATTGAAACCCGAAGCGGGTTGAGCGGCCGGCCATTGGTTGGCCAAAAGCCTTGCAACTGACAGCTGGGCAGAGCCAGCCGTAATTTCACGTCTGGCACCGCCCAATTGCAAGGACAGATCAGCCTCCCCAGGTTCTATGCATTGCCCAGGTTCTATGCTTTGCCCAGTCTATGCTTTGCCCAGTCTATGCTTTGCCCAGTCTAAAAAAGGTTTTGGATGGAATTCCAGTTTAAAAAATATGCATGTTTATACACCTCCGTTTGCTTGAAAGCAGTTGCATACGATAAAAGAATACTTTTTAAAAACTCTAGCAGAGTAAACCTTTCAGGGATCCCCTGCTATTTGCTGTTACCTGCTAGCCGTTGTCTTCCATCTGAATAATAAAAAACAATAACAGATAGCAGGGGAATGAATACCTAGGCTGCTATTTGCCATTTCAAATTGCAATAGCCAATAGAAGGCTGGCTATTGCACCCGCCCACTGCTGCTGTCAATTAGCAGCACCTGAAGTTCTTGGGATGTCTGACATATCAGGTAGGTCTATGGGTAGCTCTTCCCAGCTGTATCACTATTGCTTCTATACAAGATGGGCTCAGTAACCTATAGTGAGGCACAAGAGATGGTAGAGAGTGAAAGTTGTAAACTTTGGACAAGTGTTTACCTACTGAGTTTTAAAGATTGCTATCAATATAGAAATGTCACCAGCACACCAGACTCCTTCAAGGAAAGTCAATGGTGAATTTATTTAAAACTTATGTCAAATACAGTGAGTGTATTTGACATAAGTTTTGAATAAATTGTGCTGGTGACATCTCTATATTGTCAGCAATTGGCGGCGCCATCCGTGGTCATTCCAAGCACCCTTCCCCATATTCGGGGTTGTCTGGTAAGGAGTGCAAAAAACCTTTCTCTTCTTAAAAATTGCTGTGTCTGCTTAAACTGAGATTTGCATTGGATCTACTTATGTAAATGTAAATATGTATGATAATGTGTGTAAAAAATGTATTTGGCATATTTTGCAAGATACTGAAGCTTGGCCCAGTGGGAGATTCCTCCATCCACACAGCTTAGCATAGATGGAGGAATCTGTTGCACTTTTTCCATCTGACTATAGAAAATCTGCAGATAATTGTAAGGTGTATGGCCAGCTTTAGATATAGTAGTAGTAATATTACTTTTAACCACGAGGTGGCAGCATAGGACATAAGTATTATTTGTATTATTAATTTGAACCACTAGATGGCAACGTAGGACATAAGTATTGTTTGTATTATTAGTTTGAACCACTAGATGGCAGCATAAGACACAAGTATTTATTAGTATTATTAGTTTGAACCAGATGGCAGTGTGGGACACTGTTTATTCATTTATTGCAACTTAAACAAGCTATATTATTTTGCTTATTACTTCCTTGCAATATCTCACTCTATAAATTATAGGCACTTCAGAAAACAGTACACACAAACTTCTCAATTCGCAAAGCTTTAACACAAGGATATTTACTTTATCTAAGCGACAGTAATTTTTAAACCAGAACCTAAATTCAGCTGAAAATAACTCACTTTTTAAAATAAGGATCCGTATCCTGGTGTGTTAGCTCTGTGAATTAGGCCTATTGCCTGTTAATCATATAGCCATCTATTTGAAGTGAATTATTGGGACACTTTGCTTGCGGTAGATATAACTAAACGTTCCTTGCAATATACGCAGGGTCAGACCACCATCTGATTCTGACACCATCTCCCTTTTTCTTTTGTTTGTTGGCATGTAGAGTTAAAAAAAATAAGTTGGAAAATAAAGGAGTCCATTGCTTCTTCCAATAATGCAAGGGGCAGAGCTTGTACCAAAGGGCGTCATTCAGGTGTACCTAAAGCAGCATGCCTACATACAGCGCTGTGTATGGCGAGCATGACTATGTTAGAGATATTAGATTGAAAGCTCCTTTGTGGCAGGGACTGGTGTGAATGGTTCAATGTTCTCTGTGAATATGCCACAGGAAAAAAAAAAGCATCAGAGCTTTATAAATCAGCAAAATAAATGTATCCAAGCCATCAGAATCTCATGCTAGTAGAGGCATTGTATTACTAAAATTCTGGATTATCGTACTGTGTAAATACACTGAGCAAGGATACGAAGGGGGCTTACCTGTTTTCAGACATGATGGCGATGTGTGCACAGCTGTGAAATGGAATAAAAACAGAAAAGGAAAAGATAATATTGTAGATACTTTGATTAATGATCCCCAGGAATGTCTGGAGCTGGAAGACAAGCCTGGCACAAGACTCACTGCTAATGCTGAATTCATTTAGACAAACCGGGTCCTAAAATACCATAACACTGTATGTCAGTGATGGTCAACTTAACTGATATAGAGGGCCTCAAGGGCTGTACATAGTATTCAGTGAATGCACAGATCCCCACTGCCTCTAATTTGGAGGGACTGTCCCTCTTTTAGAACCAAATCCCTCTGCCCGGCTTTTGTTCTCATTTGTCTGTTTTTGGTTGGGTGTATAGGCCTGTATTATTACTAGCACTAAGAAATGTACTGTTTATTCACCAGCATTTATACTGCAGTACGCTGTACATCCAGCCACTAGATTATTGAATAACATATTTGCATATTTATAACATTACATAACATCACATATTTGTAATATTTGTGTTGCTGTTTATTATTTAAATGGTTAGTCTACTTCCTGGAGTTATTATTATTATTATTATTATTATTATTTGTATTTTCAATACAAATGCATGCTCCTTAATTTTTGGGCGAAGTGTCACCTGCAGTAGCTGCTCCTCTAGACAGTGTTGGAAGGACGAGGGAATGATAGATCCGTCAAGGCTCCACTACCCTTCTATTGACTCTGGTCTCAAGGACAGATTATTAAAATAGCATCCTTCTTGACCATGGTCTTGTGCGCTGGAAATCTGACACTCACAGCATTGTGGGTAGATGAGCCTCTTGTCCAATGCTAGCTGCTTATAGCAGCTTCCACCATATGGAGCTTGATTACAAGGTGCCCTTTGTAAGGAAAAAGAGTCTCAGACTTTGTACACATTTCATTGGCCCTAAAATATCCCTCCTGGCACATATGTTAGGGTGAGGTTACAGCTTCATTCCTGATGCCCAATTTGCAGAGCACGCATGAAGTTTCCTTTATCGTTGTGGCCAAATGCCAATCGGTTCCTGATTAATTACCTCTGAAATCTTTACTAAGCTTAGACTACAGTCAAAGAAAAATCAGCAAATGCCTATAAGCCGGGGGGGATTTATGCCTTAGCATGGGTCACATCTATTGAAGAGACACACCAGGCTGAGGATCTGGTACAGGGGAAGAACTGCTGAATAATCTTTGTGACAAAGTCTGCATCCTCTCCATATTGCTTGGATAGGCTAAAGGATAACCTCAGCCAAAACATTTTGTTTTGCATAGAATATGCAAGTGTTAGAACCTCTGTCAACTTTTTATTGCTGTTTATGTCCTCATTTGGAAGATTTCTCCTGAGCATCAGAAAGTAATAGGAAAGTTTGCAGTTGTGACTTAAAGTAGTATTAAAGGCCGGTTGTTTTTTACCTTAATGTATTCTCTTCATTAAAGTAAAAAACAACTAGTACCTTTTGGTGTCTCCCCCCTCCCAAACTTACCTGTGTCATCGCTGTCACCGCCGCCAGTCTCTGAAGCTATCCTCCCCTCCCCAAACTTCCTGGTTGCAGGGGAAGGATACTGGGGGCAGAGGAGTCATAGGCTCCTTCTGCTGTCAATCAACCTGTTGGTAGGAGGGTCGTGGCCTGCCGCAGGACTGTGTGTGTCTATGGACGCACACAGCTACTGCGGGCACGGGCGGAAACGCGCATGCACAGGTTCCTCCACAGCAGCTACTTAGCTGATGAAGGCATCCAGCCAGGGGGCAGGAGGGAGAGCGATGCAGGGACGGTGGGACCCACTAGAAAATTAGGAACTAAATGTTTTTAAGGAAAAAGAAAAGAGTATTTATAAAAATTGTGGCCTCCTGGGTGTAGAAAAAACAAAACAAACTGAAGCCTTAATATGACTTTGAGGGTGTTTAAGGGGTGGGAAAAAGCCTACATGTTCTTCTCTGTGCCCTTTGCCCATCTTTTCCATGGACCCTGATGCCTAACAATCCCCCACTCCCCATTTGGGCCCTAAAACATAAGAATAAGTGATTATTTAAGCAAAGTGCACTCATCTTTTTATTCCCCCCCCCCCACCCCATACACGTTGGCTAAATTAGCCCACCCTCCCTTTATCCCTGTGAAGTGGATGGGCAACAATAACCCCTCCCCCCTCCACTTCCCTCCCATTTCCCCAAAGTTACTTACTTTCTAAAGTCCGCCATCTTGGGACCATCCAATGCTGGACTCAAGGCTTGCTGCCAACCAGTCTTCTTCTGGCTACCACCCTTTGTGATGTGGCAAAGTGGTTAAAGCTCATCTATGGGTAATGATAACAGCCCCCCTACCCCACACTTCACAAAGTTACTTACTTTCTGAAGTCTGCCACCATGGGACCATCCAATGCTAGATTCTGGGCTTGCTGCCAACCAGTCTTCTGGCTGTCACCCTTTGTGATGTGGTGAAGTGGATAAAGCTCATCTATGGGTAACCGCCCCTCCCATTCCCCCAAAGTTACTTACTTTCTGAAGTCCGTCATCACGGAACCATTTAATTTATAGAGTCTGGGCTTGCTGCCAACCGGTCTTCTTCTGGCCACCACCCTTTGTGATGTTAAAGGACCCTGTGAGAGGACCCTGCTGCTGTAAAGCCTATGGGAAATGTAATTGGCAAATGGAAAGTCGCAAAATAGAATTAACAGGTACCTGAAGAAGAACCCTCCTCATCTGCAGAAGATTAAAAGCTTGGGCATGGATTTAGATAAGCAAATTGAGCTTTTAGATGAGCTTGTTTTTGTTATTGTTGTTTTTTTCACTCAGTGATTAAGCAGAGGGGCCAAAATGTGGGTGGAGGACAGCTACAGGGTTCAGCTTCAAGCTCATTTACAGGATCACTAAATACAACCAAATACGTGCCAAGGAAACTTAGACGGAGTCCAGGCGTCTAAGCAGAACAATGATGCTCCTTCTATTGTTACGCATGCATTTGATCTTATGCTCAAGTTACTAATAAATGTAAACTACGTTACTGAACTAAAAATGAACTGTGGAATCTCTGAGAACAAAGCAGGCAAGAACAGATGCTGCAGGTCAGAGCTGCTCACAGAATCAGGTCACCCAAGGAGCTTTTTGATTCTTTAACAATTCCAAATATTTAGAGTAGCTCTAATATTCGTTATAGCGTTGATATAATTTCAAAAGTTGTTTCGATCATTGTTGAATCTGAAGCTTTCATTTATTGAATATCTGGCAATCCTACAGTCCTTGTTCAGGCACTTGCTGTTTTGGCTTGACAAATGTCTCCCAAGAGAACATCGTGTCACATGCGCCCCTGGTGGAGTCTACAAGTGGCTTTGTCAACAAACATTGTGCAGACCCGATTCACTGTCATTTTCCGGAGCAATGATCTCTAAATGCTGATATGACATCATCTTACATTGATTAAACAAACATTTTGCTTTAGCTTACAATTACTGATTTTCTACTTCCTTGTTGAGTGGAGAGGTAACCCTGGCCTCAGAGATGCATCCTTGGGAAGGTTACATCAACCAGTGTCCTCCTGGGACATCTCATCTGTAAACTGCAAAATCTTGTGAGATCTCGGGGGAAAGAGCTTTTCTCTCTGAGATGATGTGCACTGTCACATGTTCTAGGAAGCAGACCCAGAGTTCCAGGAAGTAAAGGGAGATAGATTAATCTGCCCTTAGTGAAAATGGAAAGCCGGCAATTATCTATTTGTATCTTAAGATTACTAAACATTTATGCTGGGTTCACACCTAGGAGTATCGAATATGCGCGTTTGTCGCGCGTTTCGTGACGCGTGTTTTTACCGCGATTCAGGTAAACAACGCGCGTCAAACGCGCGTTTCCGAGGGCTACTTGGCTGTATCCCAATGGAAACGCGCAACAAAAACGCCCCAAAGAAGCTCCTGTACTTCTTTGGGCGTAGGCCGTTTCATAGCGCGTTCATACGGCCTGTAATACGCCCAGGTGGAACCATACCCATAGGAAATAATGGGATTTCGGTGTTTGAGCGTTTTGCAGAGTGTTCGAACGCGCTACAAAACGCCCATGTGTGAACCAGGCCTTATAAAGGTGCCTTTGTTGTCTTTTTTAAGATAAGGGTGAAGGAGTGCAAAACCTATTGCAAAGGCAATTGTTTTAGATGCCACTTTGTAGCAATCACTGATATTCCAACGCATGTCCATTTTTGCACGTGTTTGCACACTAGATCAGCCTTTCTCAGCCAGGGTTTCCTCAGGGCTGCCTTAAAATTTTCACACAGCATCATGCCTTTCCATTGTGCAGGCGGACTTCTGATGTGAAGGGTGATTAGTGATGAAAAAGGTAGGGGGGACTCTAGTTTGTAAGATGGGTTTCTGATGTTAAGAGGGGGGCTCCTGATATGAAGGGAGACTTGTAAAGTGAAAAGTGTATCCATTTTTGTGTTTATTATTATTATTATTACATAGTATTTATATAGCGTCAACAGTTTGCATAGCGCTTTACAATATAAGGAAGATATTACAATCGCAATACAATTCAAGACAAGATGGTAAGGAGGGCAATGGGCATTTATGCATTGGGTCCCCCATGAAAATCCATACCAGACCCCTATCTAGGATAAGGGTCTGGTATGGATTTTGGAGGAGGCCACACGTCCTTTTTTACATTTACTTTTTGCACATTTTAAATTGGGGTGCATTGAGATTTTGCATACTTTTAAAGGGTGTTGTGGGTGAATAAAGGTTGAGAAACGCTGCACTAGATATACACTAGATATTATACACAGCCTCCTCCACTAAGGCTGGCCATAGATGTTTATGGTCTTACCAGGCGGGGAGCTGAAAAGAACTGACCTCCTAAACACTTTGGAAAGGAAGGGAGCTGTAAACCCCACAAGAGTCAATGTAAGTGTCAGTAGGGATCCCATCGTGATAAGATTAATATTGTACTCGCTCATTTGCTTCGCTCATCGGCTTTTAACACAGGCACCCATTCACTATTTATCCTTCAGTCTCTGATTGATATACTCCGATATCAATAGATACCAATAGATACTGTGACAACTGATAAAGGATGATTATTGGGCTACCAAAACCGTTGGCTGCCCTTTGTTATCCTTTTCCCATTTGTGGAATCATTAAAATACATTTCTGGACTCTCAAGTTGGGCTCTCCTTCTGGCTCCACTATACATAGTCTTCTTAAGCTGGATGACCCCTATATCCAAGTGGACCCCCACATGGTGGAGAGAGCGACCAAACCTAGGATATGTGGCCTAAACAAAGGCCTTTTTCCTACTAGCTGAGGATTTGTATCCAGTGGAACAAGTCCAGTTAAATGTAACTAACTACAATTGGCTTACGCTGGCCATACACCTATAGATTTTCTGCAGATTTTCTATGGTCTGTATCTTGCTTGTCGGCCCCGCTGGCTCTCAAAATACCTGAACAATCTGATTGGATGCAGGCATTGTTCAGGTGTGTTGAGGGCCAGCAGGGCCGACTAGCAAGATACTGAAGCCTGGCCCAGCGGGAGATTCCTCCATCCACACAGTTTGGCGTAGATGGAGGAATCTGTTGCACTTTTTCCACCTGACCATAGAACATCTGCAGATAATCTCTAGGTGTATGGCCAGCTTCATTCTACCAAACATTCTTATTTCTTATTTGAAGCCAGGGCCGGTGTGACATTGCACATTATAATTACATTCTAAAATATAGAACAACAATCCCTCTGTGATCCCTATACACCACAATGCAATGGGATCCCAAAAGACATTGAGGGGAATTGATCAAAACTGGAGCAGACAAAAACTGGAGCAGCTGTGCACGGCAACCAATCAGCTTCTATCTCTCATTTTCAAATTGTACCTGAACAAACTGAAAAGAGAAGCTGATTGGTCACAAGGGGCAACTGCTCCAGATTCTGTCTGCTCCAGTTTTGATAAATTCCCCCCATTCTGTTCCCCATATATCTTCTCTATAGACTTGTAGCTCCTTCTTCTGTGGAAATACAAGTCCCAGCATGACTCATAGGTCCATGCTGACAATCTCCCATAAGAAACTTCACAATAAAAAGGAGTTTTTACAAATGCTCCAGATAGCAGTCCCAGCTGCCAGAACTCCAGTAACCTCCCAGGCTGACATATGTCATCTAATGCACCCGACATACATATCTGAAATGTTTACACAATGGCCAGGAGGGGATTCAGCGCCCGGAAGCCGAAACTGGCGGGCGAATGAACCAGCTGTGACCTTGACGACTAATTAGCAGCATTAATTCTAGGGGTAAACCTATACGACGCATACCAAGGAACCCTCCTCTAAAAATATATTCACTGTACGTATAATTTGGGTCATTATAGTAACATTTAGCCAAAAGCCATTTCTAATGGGGTGTTACAATTTTAAATGAGTGCTGCTCCCTGTTTTTATTATTGCATTACATAGGCAGATCTTTCGATTCTCCCTCTAGTGGCTGTCTATGTATTCGGCAGTCTGATCGGAATTCCAAAAGAACAGCTGCTGAGATAAAAGTACTCAAAGCATTTCCAAACCCAACAACACAAGTGTAACATATTGCAGCTTAACATTCATTAGATGTGTTGGCTGCATTCGTTTTCTTTGATCAGGCTTTCATGCCCCTTTATTTTAACCTGGTGATCCTGTTGGTAACATTCTTCCTATCCCAAGGTGACAACACTACTTTACTTAATCTATGAAGAAGCAGCGTTGTCACCCTAGGACAGGAAGTTTTTAGGACCACAAGACACCTCATACTCTCCTGTTCTCCATAACAAAGGGAAAGGTGTTATAACAGCAGAGAGCACGGAAGGTATTGTCACCTGGTGATCCTGCTAGTAACACACTTCCTGTCCTGGGGTGACAACACTCACACACTTTGCTGTCTCTATGAAAGAGCATTTCTGTTGCCCTAGAACAGAACGGTTTTTTTTTTAGGACTACAGAACACCTCCTACTCTCCATAACAAAGCAGGAGGTGTAATTAATAGCAGAGAACTCCAGATGTTATTTTCATCTGGTAATCCTGCTAGTAAGTTAGTAACACACTTCCTGTCCTAGAGTGACAACGCTCATTGCTGTATCTATGAAGGAGAAGCATTGTCACCCTAGGACAGGAAGTTTTTTAGGACTGCAGAACACCGCCTACTGTCCTCTTCTCTATAACAAAAGGGGAGTGTAATTAACAGCAGAGAGATTAGGGAGTTATTTTCACCTGGTGACCCTGCTAGGAACACACCTCCTGTCCTAGGGTGACAACACCCATGCACATTGTTGTATCTACAAAGAAATAGCATTGTCACCCTAGAACAGGAACAGGAACACCTCCTACTGTCCTCGATAACAAATGAGGGGGTGTAATTAATAGCAGAGAGCTCAGGGAGTTATTTTTACATGGTGACCCTGCTAGTAACACACTTCCCATCCTAGGGTGACAACGCTTACTCACTGTACTGTATCTAGCAAGGAGCAGTGCTGGCCCCCTAGGACAGGAAATTTTAAGGACTACAGAACACTTCCCTATCTCCTCTTCTTCATTACAAAGGGGTAGGTATGATAACAGAAAGAGCTCAGGAAGTTATTAGCTCACAAGATTTCTGGCAGGATCAAACATTTGTACTTACAGAATAGATACAAAAAATATTCCATTGCAAGATTGTTTTTTTCAGTCGGACAGAAATTGCTGCATAGCTTACAGTGTACTAAGAGACATATTATTGTTCACCCATGTGACTGTTTTTGGCAAAATCAGGGGACAATCCGGCAGACTAGGGTGCTCTTGTTGCCAAACAGGAAGGGCGGTGATTACACCAGCCTGTGTCTACCCAAAACTGAAATAAAACTCTACAGTGGGGGTAAGCTTGATACAGTTGCGTTTTCAGATCCAGAGAGATGATGGCTGGATGACAAAGGCATGCCGATCCCTAGAACCGGAAGCTTCCAGGATCATTCAGGGATAATTAGGAAAGCCTTCAAACATTTTGCAGGCCGAAGACCATCTTGCCTGCAAAGCCTGACAACTGGCAGAGGTTCTAATGGCCCACAAGGGAGAGATTTGCAGCAGTTTATTTCAAGCAGCCATGACATTTCTCGCTGCAATCCTCTACCGACACCTACAAGCACATTTTATTGTCGTTCCTGTGATGTGGGTCACCTCAAGTAAGCCCACCCTATTTTTTCTCCCGGTCTATTTTCGAGCACCGTTGACGTGAAGTGATGTACGGCAATGCAGAAATGCCACTGCTGGTGTCACATACATTACATGTGCCTTGCCATTCAAGGTCACAAGTCATATATTTCACACTTCACCACCTCCCACGACTTTTTTTTTTTAGGGAAAACATGTTTACCTGTGTGTGCTTATAGGGTGTTCTTTCTGGAAAGAATATGAAGTAGTTGCACAAGGTTTCGGGGTAGTTTTTTGTGAAACTTTGGACCACAAACTAGACATTGCAGACAATGCGATTAAGCAAAAGTCATCCCTCTCAGCCATCCCGGCCCCTTGAATCTTTTAGCCTGCATGGAAGCCTGCTCTAAAGGTTTGGTTTAATCAAATCTAAAATTTCCATTTTCAGTGGATGCATTTGAGATAAAGGGTTCTGTTTATGACCAATTTGCAGAGCCATTCACCCTACGAATCTTTCTGAATGTTCGTTCTGTGCAAATATACACAAAAAAGAATGTTCTTATATATACGTATTTTCTTTTCAAGTTGAATGTATCTAATGTAATACTGCAATATGGCCACTAGATGGAGCTGAGGAGCATAGGAAATACGTATTTGTTTCCTATCTTCCTCAGCTGCATCTAGTGGCCAAAACGTAGTATTACATTAGATACATCTAACCTGAAAAGGAAATACACTGCCTGTCCAAAAAAGAGTCACCACCTGGATTTAGCTAAGAAAATAGGTAAGAGCTATAGGGGTTGCTTCAGTTGGTCAGGTCTAGGTTCAACAATGTTATATCCCCAAATAATGAGGTCAGCTGCCTACCTGAATATACTGATTGACCAGGTTTTCCCATTTATGGATTTTTTTATTTCCTGGCACGGGAATATTCCAAGGTGACAATGTCAGGATTCATTGGGCTCAGATTGTGAAAGAGGTTCAGGGAGCATGAGACATCATTGTCACACATGGATTGGCCACCACATGGAGTCCAGACCTTAACCCCATGGAGAATCTTTGGGATGTGCTGGAGAAGACTTTACACAGTGGTCCGACTGCGGCATCATCACTACAAGATCTTGGTGAAAAATTAATGGAACTCTGGATGGAAATAAATGTTGTGTAATTGTATTGTATTGTATCATAAATTATGTAAAAAAAAAATAAACTGTAAATAACACACTATGACAAAGTAATTTGTTAAACAACCCCCCTTCCCCCTTCACCCTTCACCCTGTAAAAAAAATCTCATGGTGTAGCACCCTCACCAATCATATAGTCCAGCAATATACACTAAGTGGCCAGATTATTATGACCAGCTGATGTCTGTGGGCAAATTAGCTATAATTTCGCGCTGAAGTTGCAAGAGGGCCAGACCATTATAAATAGGGAAGCAGGTTGTTTACCACAACAGTAGAAGTGATGTTTTTCTGAAGGTACGGGGAAACAGCGCAACTTAACAGCCTTTGTACATGGGATGATTGTTGGCGCTCGGAGCCATGGAGCGAGTATCAGCAAAACAGCAGAATTCGTTAAATGTTCAAGAGGGGCTCATTGTTAAAGTGTTTAAAGACTGGACTGTCAGCCGAAAATCTGGGTCTGAACGTGCGAATTGTGGCCGTCTGCGACTAGTCAATGTTAGGGCAGATGGAGAGTGGCAAGACTGGTACAACAGAAGGGCAACAGCGCAGTGTCAGATTCCTCGCATCACCTTTCAACATCTCGTGGAGTCACGAGGCGGCCCAACTAAGTCATCCCGTGGAGTTATTTGGTGGCCCAACGAAGTACTGATGGGGTGGTCATAATAATCTGGCCACTCAGTGTAGATCCACGCCAATCACAGGAAGTGAAGGGACATCTCCCCAATGGAACAATCGTAAATGTGCCACACTTCCATAATTACGGATGCATCTTAATGCATTGTGTGTTGTAGTGTCATAACACATGGCAGTGTGATTCCGTGTGTTGCATTACAAAAAAAGGATCATGTGTCATTTTTTTCTTTAGCACAACGGGGTGCACTGGCAGCCCATAGTTTTTGAATAGGCAGCCTTGGTGCACGTGAACACGCTACATTAATGGGGTCTATTTCTAAACAATTCGCAGAGCCTTTCGCCCTGGAAATCTCTGTGAACGTTCGTTCTGTGCAAATAGAGGTAAAACAAACATTCTTAGTATATTTTCTTAACTAAGTCAAATGTAATATAATACCACATTCTGGCCACTAGATGGAGCTGAGGAGCCTAGGAAGTATTTCCTTTGCCCCTTCCACGCCATCTAGTGGCCATAATGCAATATTATATTACATTCGACCTGAAAAGAAAAGTTCACTAAGAACGATCGTTTTTCACTCATTCCCAGAGATTTGCATGGCGAATGGCTCTGCAAATTATTTATAAATCGGCCCCTATGTGTATTACCATACTGTGCATATGTAAATGGATCTACGTCCAGTTTGTTCTGATTGGAACATGCTTTTACAACTTTATAGTTTGTGCGACCCCATCACTGGACGGCTTTGTCTGCACATAGAGTGGGAAAACATAGAGGGGAATTTATCATAACTGGAGCAGACAGAATCTGGAGCAGTTTGCATGGCAACCAATCAGCTTTTATCTTTCATTTACAAAGCTTAACTCAACAAACTGAAGATAGAAGCTGATTGGTTACTATGGACAACTGCTTCAGGTTTGATAAATTCCCCCCATAAACTCATGTAAGAGCCCATTCACACCAGGGCAGTTGCGGATCAGCGTGGTTACCACACTGATCTCAAAAGGGAGGTTTTGGGAGTTTTTAATTGCGTTTCAGCAACGAAACGCAATTACAAACGCCCATAGAATGATCAGCATGGTTCTATGGAAACCTGTGCGCAAACCGCACTGATCAGCACCGCAAAAATAGTGCGGGGAGCAGTTTGGGCGTGGGGATTGCACACCCGCGTGGTTTCAAGAACGGTCCCCATAGCAATGTATGTGTTCATGTCGGCGGATCCGTGCGGCCGAACTGCCCGGTGTGAACGGGGTCTGAAATAAAAGGACTAAGCACTTGTAGCTCTCAGGATACAATATTTTCCCCAGCAGTGCTCCTTCAAGAAGCTGCTCACACATACCTATAAAATCTTTACAGAGTTTCTTTACAAATATGAACTTGTATGAAGTGTACTACTGACACATTGTAGTAACCACTATACTCTGTAATGAGCTCAGTATACACTCCTCTCCAATACACTCTATGTAGGACACGCCCCCCACAACAGCCTACTATTGGCGTACAGTACAGTACAGCGGCTGCAACCGCCCACCGGCCCGCCTCTAATGCCCATATATGGCTGAAACTACAATTCCCAGAAGCACTAGTCGAGGGAATCGATCAGGTGGTACTAGTTGTCCTATCAGGATTGAGCATGACCGGAAGCTGTCTCCGTTGTGGTGTTTGGTGCTTTTGGGCTGCTGGCCATGTCGGAGAAGGCGCTGCGGGTGTGAGTTTGACCCGGGGGGTAAAGCGCGAGGGGGTGAGCGGTGTACGCGGGCGGGCTGTCGTGTCTGTACGTATGTGACTCTGTTCACACGGTGTACACACAATGCTGGTCCAATACAGGGGTTTTAGTAAGCAGTAAGAAATGGCATGTGTGGGCACATGGCCTTCACTGAATGCTTCAAGAGACCCTGTTATTCATTGGAACATGCATGGCCACGATGCCAGGGCATGTGGAAATATGCTTCTTCACTGTAGTTTACTCCTTCCTAGTCCTTCCGGCA
>NW_017306860.1:858662-874568 GCF_000935625.1 Nanorana parkeri | reverse complement strand
GGGGCGATATGCAAATGATAATGCAGAGGAGAATGTGGACCTGGCTGTGCTGTCTGATCGGCATGCTGGGATCGCAAGACTGAGTAGAATTACATGTGCTGTGGTAGGGATATGTATTTAGCTGCTTATCTGCAGTTCTTTAAAGCCTAACTCTGGGTTACAGGCTGTTGTTGTGGTGACACCCTGCACTCACAAGAAGCCTTCAGTCTGAATGTCATTCAATCTGGAAGACTGAGGACATCTGCTGGTGAAGATGTCCTGTGAGGGATGATGCTAGAGGGGAGGTTTATATTGCTTCTGGAGCTGTTGTTTATTTTAAACCTTTGGGTGGACCTATTGAAAAATGCCTGTGTTTGGGCTCTACTCTTGTAAGTTTTTGGGAAATCTTTCAATTTTAACGCTCCCTCTTTTTTCATCCTATTATAGACTGGCCTGCGGTGACGTCTATGGGAAGTTTGATGTCTTGTTCAGCAGAGTGAGAGCTATCCAGAAGAAAAGTGGCCAGTTTGATGTAAGTTTTTAATGTGCAGAGTTGTAGAATTCTGGTGCCAGGAGTCAATCTGCTAAACAGCTGCACCAGGGGACATGTGATTCCACCAGTAGCAAGGGGAAAGGCTATGAAAGTGATCACTTTTTTGATGAGCTGTAAAAGAGTAAGTGCACTGCACTGTAAAGGTGGCCAGACACTCCTATTATTTTTTTATTGTTTTTGTTCAATCTCTGGGCTTAAGGGGGAAAAAAACCAGATTCCTTCATCAATGCTTTAACCCTTTCGCTGCCACCGATGTAAGGCATACGGCGGAACAAAAGTGTTCCCGGCTGGCCAGCTCAGTATGCCTTGCGTCGGTGGCATTTACAGTTCTGCTATAAGCTCATGGTCGATTTAGCGACCACAAGCTTATATCAGAACGGTTCAGCTGACTGTCCCCGTCAAAATAATAGCTGTCATCAGCGGCTCACCGCTATTACCGAAAATACCGGGCGACCCCCCACCCCCCCCCCGCGGGCACCGCTGCTGCCGGTTGCCGGCATCTGGAGTCTCATCCCTCCCTGGAGGGATGAGAGACTCCATGGATCCCCGCTGCTTGTAGTGTCTGTGGCAGCGGGGATCCGTAATAAAATCACCGGCGGGGGGGGTCCCGAGAGCAAGCGGCGGCTGGCCGCAATTCAGGATGGCCGAGCGGCATAGTGATCGGAGCGGATGACAGCGGCTCTGTAGCGTGGCCGATCGGGGGATTGTTCAATATCATTGATATTTAACGATCCCTCCTGTTTACAGCCAACACTGGAGTGATCGTCTGATCACTCCGGTGTTTGTAAATAACTGGGGGCACATAGTACTATGTGTCCCCAGTTATGAATGAACAGGCTGTGATCTACATCACAGCCTGTTCATTCAAGAATTTATGAATGGGGACTAGCACTCACTACAGAGGCTCCTCCCCATTCATAAACTAATGATAGTAAGATATTTTTACTTTCATTAGTTTACGAATGAATGAGAAGCCTCTGTACTGAGTGCTTCCCATTCATTGAATGCTGGGGCTGCAGAAAAAGAAATTGAGGACTTACCTCCAATTTTATTTTCTATTTCAAAAGGGAAATGTCAGAGGTCTATTTTGACCCCAGTTTTTTTTTCTTTAAAAAAAAATTAAATTAACTGTGGCAGCGCATGGCAAAGCTTTGTGACGCATTGCCATGCGTTGTGATCTTTGTGTTGCAATAAATATACACCTGTATCATTTTTATCACAACAAACACCAACAAAGCGTGAAAACAATTTTTTAACATAAGTCGCTTATTTACAGTTTTGCGTACCGTAATTTTTTTACCTTTTCGCAAAAGGCGCAATTTCAAATTTGCAAATTTGTTATTTAGTAACTCCAATACAGTTTTATCTTTTAGATTTAGTCAGAATTTTTTTTTTTTTTTGTGTGCTGATACGGATTTTAGTGTGTTATCAATTGAATTGTGTATTTTTATCGGTTTAATATTAATTTGAGAAACATTTGCGCAATTATCGCACGGCCTACAAATTTAGTATCACCAGCTTTTTATTCTACCGGGCCTGCGCTTTCAGAAAATATATGGTTTGGGGGGTCTTTTTACAAACGCTAGCAACCCAGCAGTTGAAAATCAAATCAATAGGAAAAGTTCCTCTATGGAGGCTTCTCCCCATTCATAAACTGCTTGATAGTAAAATATTTACTATCAGCAGTTTCTGAATGGAATGGAAAGCCCCTGTACTGAGTGCTTCCCATTCATTCATTGCTGAGGCATTAAAAAAAAAAAGCACAACTCCTCCCTCCCCCAACGTACGGATACTGATTTTGGTGTGTTTTAACAATTGAATTGTGTATTTTTATCGGTTTAATATTATTTTGAGAAACATTTGCGCAATTGTCGCAGAGCCTACACTTTTAGTATCACCATCTTTTTATTCTACCGGGCCTGCGCTTTCAGAAAATATATGGTTTGGGGGGTCTTTTACAAACGCTAGCAACCCAGCAGTTGAAAATCAATAGGAAAAAATGCAAAAATGGCTTTGCCAGCTGATTTGAAAAATGTTCCGGAGGGCTTGGCAGCGAAGGGTTAAAGGGGTTCTAAACCCCCTGTTTTTTTGCCTATATCTACTGCTAGGAAGCAGTTGATGTAAGCAAAAAGAAGAAAACGCGGTTTAAACTTACCCCTTTTTCGGCGCGCGCTCCCGCCCGAGAATCCGAAACTGCTCGGGCGGCCGCAAAGCATCTTGGGGCGGGCACAGGCACAGTTCGGATTTTCGGCCGGGAGACAAGCAGAGACGCAAGGTAAGTCTATGGACGCATGCACCCGCATGCAGACACCGCGGGATCGGAAGTGCAAGCAAGGACAGAGGAGAGCCGCCACTCCGCTGGAGGGACAGATGAAAACTTCAGGAAAGAGGAAAATCGGATTAAGAGACATCATTTTAGGTAAGTGCTTTCACTAACATTGGGGGAGGAAAAAATGTTTTTACTTTAATGTCACTTTGTGCATTGATCAAGGAAAACCTACTGTTTCCTCTGTATTCTGTCAGCAGCCACTGTTGGATACCCAAAGAGAGCTGGAAGCTCAATGGGTGCCGGCTTTGTTTGTATGACTATTTTCTGACAGGCTCATTTTGATCAGCTGATCGAGGAAAGTCAGCCGAAAGGGTGCCGACAACAGCACCCACTGTGAGAAGTCTGTGAAATTCAGTGTAGGGTCCCCTTAAGAGTGCGCTTATCCTTTTTTTACTGGGGGTAGATGTTGCTTGTTCATTGTCCTGGGGGGGTGCACCTGTGTATTACTGTCCCATACACTCCTATAGAGGTCTATGGGGCTGTAATGTGCAAATGCAGCCAGGACAATGCGAATTGCAACACTGCATGTAATAAAACAACGGAGGCTGTGACTGTTGGCTTGAGAGAAGTATGCATCTGTGTGGTGGGGAAGAAGAGTTGGGTTCTGCCCGTGCGTGCCCGCTAGGGGGCGCGCGCGAGCAGAAAAAAATTGCCGTCTGGAGACGGCAACCCGCAGATGCTGCAGTGCCGTCCGTCCGTTTTTTTACTACGGGCGGACGGCAAGAGGTTAAGGTTGGGCTACATTGTTGAACTCTTTATTTACAGATCATTGAAATCCTTGTCATGCAAATGAGATCTGTTAACAAGCAGTTAGCTCTCTCATTAAAATACAAAAAAGGATAAAGCGCACTCCTGTGGGCACAATACAGTTAGGTGGCTATTGTGTAAGGGTGTGCAGAAGCTCCTCGATACAGGGACCCCCAACTGATCAGCCCCTCGAACCACCGGGGACACTCTTGCGACCCTGGACCTCTAAGGAGGGCGCCACACAGACCACGGCGGAGCCTCGAACCGTAAGTCCCTTTTTCTTCTACTAACAGTGTTACGTATTTTTCACACACAAAAATCCATTTACAATCTGTACTTTACAAACCTATCTACGTCCTATTTTGGTAGTTGCGCTCCTGTCCTGCTTTGTCCATATCTGCAGCTCTCTCATTAACAAAGAGACAAGTTCTATTGTAGTGCTAGTCACATTCCACCTTTAAGGTTGTCTGCCATTTAGCTGGATTGTGAACAAATCTGACAACAGAGGACCATACGTTTTTTCTTTTAACATGGCCTTTTCTGTTTGCTTCTTCAGTAGGAATCTCACAGTGGATCAGTTTGATAGCACCCTTAGGCAACAGAAAAAGGCAACAATAATGAGTCATTGGTTCTGTTAGTGTCCTCTGTATTTCTTGGTATTATTGCTCATTACACAATCAAGCCATATGTGGCTGCAGTGCCAACAGAAAACTCTCAAGGGTCGGCTCACGCCAGCAGCCACGTTTAACCGCTGCTGGTATGCATGTCCCCCGAACAGTGCCGATATGCTCAATTGAGCTACATTGTTTCTTTCTTTTTTTTTAAGAACTTTATCGAAGTAACTTTTCATTCAGTTCTGTGGGCTCACTGCAGTGTGATAGGCGCACTAATGGAACACTGTGGTGTGAACTAAGACCAATGCGTTCAGGCTTTGCTGGAATAAACACCCAGCCTGAACACATTTAGTGTGAACCAGTCCTAAAAGCCTGCTGACCCTGGCTGGCTTGGATAATGTAGAGTAAGGAATGATGTGTAACTGTACTGTTAGCCATGTTTTGACCACTTTTTGAAAGTCCTACTTCACTGGCTCTTATGTTAATTCTTTCATTCTGATTGGCAAACTCCTGACCTGCAACAAGTGTGCTACTGGTAATGTAAGTCCTGATGGCCTTCAGCCCAGTCTGCTGCAGTGCGTTTAAATGCACATGTGTGTTGTCTTGACCAAAAATCGAACATGTGCCATTTTCAGGAGCACATCACAGTGCTGGTTAGTGCGTTGAATCATGCTACAACGTAGGTGCGCTCGGAGGGTGTGTTTGGGGTGCACCGCTTCACACCAACACATGCAGGCCCTTATACCTGTTCTGGTTTGGTGACTTGCTTAGTAGTAAATGTGGAGGATTAGTTTGACAACTGGGAAATGAGCAACATCCAAGTTTTTTTTTTTTTTCTTCCAAAAACCCATCTTGTGTAGTGTAACATACCTGTTTTTGTTACGCTCTGAAATAAAGCATCAGCTTTTGCTCTCATTTTATAATCATATTGTACTTTTCTTTTTCAGTTACTTTTATGCGTTGGAAGTTTCTTTGGTAGCGGCCCTGAAAGTCAAGCCCTTTGGGAGGAATATAAATCTGGAGCCAAGAAAGGTATGTAGCATTGCATCTCATGACACAGACAACACTCTATCCGTGTCCTTACATTGGCAGTTTTTGCTTTTTCTGGGGTAGTTGCTAGCTTCTCTTAGTGTCTAGAGCCCCTCTTGTGTGATGTTCTGTCATTTTGAAAACATTTTGCTTTATTTAATTTTTTAGGGGTTGAGTGGCCCATTAATTTTGAAAAACCATAGGGATTTTTTTTTTTTCCATTTATTCAAGCCCTTCACACAAATACAATACATCAACTCAGTCTTGGGTTTAGTACCAAGTGAATTACTGTCCTGGAACAAATGTGCAGAATGGGAACTGATCAGGTATTACTGGTTACATGTTGGTTCCAGGAGGGTGACTTCCCCCCCTCCCCTTTTAGATTTGGATGGAACAGGAAAGGGTTTTGATCTTGTCAGATTTTAGAGCTGAATTACGTTTGAGACAGAGTTAGAACAAACATGACCACAAGTCATGAGAGAAAGAGCGAGTAGTACAATGCAATCAAGTCAGTGAGTGAACAGGATTAGATAAATAACCAGTGGTACGTACAATAAGGGAATATAGTGACCATGCAGGGTCACCCAGCATGTGATGGAACATGAACACGGATAAGAAATTCCATGAGTTTAAATGCATTAAGCATGTCCTAGGCAAATGGAATACCATTTGTCTTATAGAGAATAAGCATAAATAAAAGCAATAACGGAAAAGGATTATCATAGAGAAGTAACAGGAAGAGGAGGTTGACCCAATGAGTTAAAGTGGAAAAACAAAAAAGGGAAGTAAAAAAAAAAAAAAAAATGGGAGTCATAAGAGTCTAAAGAGAGTCCAGTCCATTGACATGGATAATCCACAGAGATAAGGGGGTGGTTGTTGTCTTCCAAAAGTGAGGATAACCCGACTAGCTGCAGCTAGAAAATGCCTCGGGAAGATCCGTTTTTGAGGTTTTTTTTTTTTTTTCTTTAGATCCCAGTAAGAGGGATAATAGTGTTTTTCCAGCAGATGGCTTCAAAATCTGTTTTAGTTTCATAGATATTGAAAATACATTCCCACCAAATGGGTAAATAAGTACCTCTTGCCTCTCTACATCTCCAACAAACATCAGGGGTGTCTGGAGAAAATACAATGCAGCGAGACCACATCACGGTACCATCTAGTGAGGTTGATCCTGTCAGATTTTAAATTGCATACGCTTTCCTGCTGAGATTTGTCAGATTTTAAAGGTGTCTCTTTCCACAAAGATTGGAGACATATTCTTTCTTTTCTGACCTTGCAGGAAGTGAGGATAAGTGTTGTCATTGGAACACGGCAATAAATTCCTGGAAGGATTTCTAAAGCTTTCCCTTTTATATTAGAAAATGCGTCGCTGCCTGTGTTCCTCTTTGGGGAGTTAACCCTGACTTCCTGTTTTGACTGACATTTAAGAGGAGATTTTCCTTTACTACTGCTGAAGTTGAGCTTTAGTAGGTTTCTTTGTGTTTAGAGGTAAACACCACCTTCACTTTAGTATGTTCAACACATGTTATCAAAGTAGTGAGTTGTTATCCAGGGTGAATTGCATCCTTGTTTATACTAGAAGTAACTATTCCCTTTTGTTTTTCCCTCACAGCTCCTATTCAGACGTATGTTCTTGGTGCAAACAACCAGGATACCGTGAAATATTTCCAAGATGTTGATGGTTGTGAGCTGGCTCCTGACATCACGTACCTTGGTAATTGGTGCTTCTGGCTTTACTTTTTCTGAGTTAAGACTATTCTATTCTGTTTTAAAATCAAATTAAGAAGAAATCTTCCCTAATATAGTATTAAATACTTACCTCTGCCACCGAACATTGCTCTAATGCTGTCTAAAGCCTTTTAGGGAATGAGCCATTTTTTTTTGGAGTGTTTCCTCCCACTGGCCCCCATGTCAATACTGTGCCCTAAAGTGAACAGGGGTGTCAGCGGGGGACATTAAAAGCAGTAGGGGATCAGTGAGCTGTCACTCCTGGGAGTATTTAAAGAAACAACAAGCAGGAGAAGTAAGACTTTCCTTCCTTACAGGGGTGGCCTTTATTCTTGTTTGAGTTTACTACCAGAATCTCTTTAAAGGAGAACTATGGGGTCAGTGTTTTTCCCCATAGTTCTCCTTAGGGTAACGGGAGGACACAAACTAGCATCCTCCCGTTACCCTAAGCTCAGTATACCACGAGCTACAGCTCGCGGTATACTGAGACGCCGATCCCGACTTAGATGACGGGATCCGCCCAGCTGCGTGAGTGACAGCTGGCCCTGCCTATCTAAAGGCAGAGCCAGCTGTACCCTCCCCCGTCTGTTCCGCCAGTCAGCGCTGGCAGATCGGAGAGGGGAATCCAGCCCCTCCCCCTGTCACGGCAGAGAGCCGTGACAGGATCGAGAGGTGAGCGAACCCGGTATGTGTTCGCTCACCTCCCGATCTACTGAGCCGACCTGTGACAGTCTCATTGTCACAGGTCGGCTAGAATTATGAGGTGAGTGAAAACCACTCACCTCATAGTTCTCAAAGTAGAATACATTTGTCCACATACACAGGAGTTGTGATAGAGGTTCTTTTGGAGGGAAGATTCTTATGTAAAAACTGGCTTATAGCATAACACAACATAGTCACTATTGGTTACCATTCAAATATGTAACAGGATCATCTTCCCTTTATTTGGTAGATCTAGCCCTAAAAACTTACTTTTCTCCGGAATTGGTGGGTTGACATTATCAAACGTTAAGTCTAAAAATACCTCCAGAGAAATCATCACTGGGCCTCATCATGGCTTATTAAGCCTCGGCATTGTGTGTTTGACAGGTTTAGGGGCTGTAGTTAGTGTTTTTTTCAGTCGGATAATTTTACCATTAGGATGAGAGGAAGAGCCTGCTTATGTATTGAATAGAAAAATGTCACCATGTACATAAAACAGTTTTAGGACTCTTGTTTTGTGTTTTAAAAAAAAAAAGTATATTTCTAGTACTTGTAATACAAAGTGTCCGTATAAAACATTTCAGTTTTAAATACAGTAGGAAATGGGGAGCAAAAACATCATCCATAGCGCTTTTAAAAGCCAAACACCAAGCTTGCATAGCCGATCTTATTGAAGAACTGCTCTGACCATGGCATGTTCACATGCAGCACTGCTTCTGCACTTCCCAGGACAGTCCTTCATACTCTTCTGCTCTAAACCTTGCCTTTTTATTATTTTAGGTTCTTATTACATTTTACTGTATGTGTATATATTGGCGAGTAACTCTTAAGGCCTGGCTAGTAGCTCAGGACTTGAAATTTTGAGCCCTGTGTATATATATATATATATATATATTGTACATACATTATATTATTCATTCATTTTTAGCTATAATTGCCTTAATTCACTTGTATTTAAATACAGTCTAAACCGGATTCACAAGCCATCACATTGACAATGCCCTACATGTTTTTGTCTATAGGTCGCAAAGGAGTGTTTGCCGGTGCCTCCGGCCTCCAGATCGCCTATCTGAGTGGCATAGAGTCCTCTAGTGATCCAGCTCCTGCCTATTGCTTTACTGCCAAGGATATAACTTCTCTAAAATTGTCCTTGTTATCCAACAAAAAATTCAAAGGTGTGGACATATTGCTGACCTCGACCTGGCCAAAAGATGTGTGGAACTATGGCAATCCTACGGTATGCTCAGGCTTGTGTTTAAAAGTGCTGTGACTTTGAGAAATCAACTAAAATCGATATTTCTGCAATGAGCTTTCCTCCATGCTTTCTTTCAGACAGATGTTGACCTGAAGACATGTGGTTCTGAGCAGGTAGCCAATCTTGCAGCCCACCTAAAACCCAGATACCACTTCTCTGCTTTACAAGGAGAAAACTATGAAAGGCTACCTTACAGGTAGGTGAAAATGCTACAGTCTTTTGTTTTTAAGTGCAGATAAATGTTGGTGCTTAAAAGTTGAAGGAAACCTTAGATTTCAACTTTCAGATTTGAGGTCTACTTTTGTGCTGTTCTAAGCTTTTCATTATATTTTGTATAATCCACTGTAAATGTGTGTATTAGTTATAGGAAATAACTGGTTTCCAGGTCATCCTGCATGCAAGTTCCTCAACCGACAACTTGTACTGACCTTTCGATTGCAAAAGGCCCTTCCTTACAACACCGCCTTTAGTAGTTTCCTGTTTTACTGGACTAATTGTAGAGTCTGAACTCTAAATTTTGTAACCTGTGTTCCTGGGGCCACCTTTCACATATTTGCTTGAAGTGTCTCAAGGGGTGTAGCTGAAGTTCTGCTTTACCACCTTATGTTGACATTTAATAAAGGTCTCGGTTAAGGGAAATGGAACAGAGTAAGATATTTCCCAGACATCTGCTGAATAGGGTATAGCAAGAGGCTTATGCTAAGTCAAATTGAGGTAGTCACACTGCTTGCATTAAATAGATACATGTACAGTGTTATACACAAGGGTGAAGGGTTTGGAGAAGGGGAACAATCTAGAACAACATAGCTGATTTGGAAAAATTCCCCAATTCAGCTCACTTTCCAGTTCAGCTATGTTGGCCTAGATTGGTCACTTCTCCTGCCTTCTCCAAACTCTTCCCCCTTTTGTGAATAACCTTATAAGTGATGTTGTAATTAATGGAGAACTGCATTAGCTTGTGTCTTTTTTATATCTGCCTGGAGTTGCGCTTTAACAGTCTTGCCCAGATGGATAAATACAGGAAAACAAAAGGACTTAATACTTTCCCTCTCGTTTCCTCCAGTTCTGTCATGTCTGAAGACCTAGACACTTGGCCAGCATGTGCTCCACAAAATGGAATGATCAACCAGTATGAACTCTGTCCCACCCTTTCAACTGAGGTCATATGACCACATGGCTAGGGTTTTGTGCATGGAGCCAGCATTTGGAGGGAACCTGGGGCAACATATTTCCTAGAAATGGGAAGTGTCCGGCCTTGCTGTTAGTCTCTATTTTATTAAACCTGTGCAGAACTGTTAACCTTGCTTTAAGTTTGCCCTGTAGTGTACATCCATTTAATTACACCCTATTGTGGCCAGCATTGTAGAAAATGGGAGCTGCTCAGTGGGTGTCTGTTTGACGTGTGTGTGCGCATTGTTTTTGGTAACTATTTTTATATGCAGTTATCCCTTCCTTACAGAAATCACGTGGTCTTGCAGGAAAGTGCCCAGCATGTGAGCCGGTTTATAGCCCTAGCAAGTGTGGGCAATCCTGGTAAGAAAAAGGTAACTTAAGTTGTCACTGGGGTTTAAGTGTGTCCTGCACCTTTAAAATGTCAGTGTTTTTGATGGGAGTGCTTTCTAGAATAGACATACCTCACTCTTTGCAAGTGATGCAGTACTGACCTCCAGTCATGTATGATGTGCCTACAAAGATGTGTGTGTGTTTCCACTCTGTGGATCTGACAGTTTTCCACTACAGAGAGCTTTCAAACGCTTATCAGTTGGGTCCATTTCATTTCTAGCTCCCTGTTCTCACTGGCAGTTCTGCCCTTCATTAGATTCTGGCCATGGCATCAAACCATCTCTGACTCATCAAAGTGTTCAACTCTGGAATTCTTGTGTATAAAGCATTGTTATGCATGGCCTTCAAGGGACTAGTTTTTCAGGAGCGCTCTTTAAGGATTATTAAGGATACTACTCCTGGCACCCACCTTCCTCAGCAGGAAAAAAACCCTTAAGTACAGACTGCAGTCTTCTCTCTCAAGTCCCTTTTTAGTACCTCCACATTCAACTCCTTCTAACTCAGCCCCGCCCCCCCCCCCACTAAGCTTGGCTTCTCTCCCACCCCTTAGGCCCCGTTCCCACTGCGCGATATGCAAATCGTGCGTTTGTCGCGCGATTTGCATATTGCGCGATATCGTGAGATTTGCCGCGCGATATCGCGTTCAAGCTTGCATCGCGATCTAAATCCCCCTGCAAAAAGGGTCCTGCTGTAGCGACACACGACCCGCGACAGCATGACCCTTTGCCCCATTGAAATGCATTGGAGCGCGATATCGCGCTGTAATTTGCCACGATATCGCGGGAATTACCGTGCGATAAATCGCTCAATGTGAACGGGGCTTTAGTCTGACACTGTCTGCCAAACCCACGGACAAGCCTTCCTCTGCACCAAAGTGCACCCCTCTTTCCCCCCTTCTTTGGTTTCATCTACAACCTTTCTGTGTCACTATACACTGATGAGCAGAACCCCATCAATCCCTCTTGGGTCTTGAATCAATTTGTCATTGTGACATTGACCGGCCAGGCATTAAAGTGATTTTGATGGATCCTGAACCTTGAGAAATAGTCACTGCAATGGGCTTGTTTAAAGTATCCAGGACTAGTCCACACAGTTTAGGCCAGTCTTCGAATCAAACTCTCCACTCCATGAGCCATCCGACTCTGCTTTTGCATGAGTCCTGTATCTTATAGTAGCCTCTTTTGAGGCAGTCCCATTTGCCCAGTTTCACTCCAGACCTCAAACATCCGTAGCTGCCTTCACTAGTGCTGTTTTGGCTAAATGACCACAAATTCCCAGATGCCCACCATGGCTTTTCTCTTTTGGAAGACAGGAGGCTGTTTTAGGCTAAAAGGGAGTGATGGCAACTCCACAATAATGCTCTTGGTTTTTAAATAAAACGTCCCAACAAATTCGTATAGGTGTGGTGATTAGGTGTCTACACATCTTTGGCTATATAGTGAAGTGTATTAAAATTTGTATAAATCTGTCTTGCAGTGCATCTATGCGTTTACCATCGTACCAATGAGTTTGATGGATGCCACAGAGCTTGTGAAACAGCCACTAGATGTCAGTGAAAATCCATACAGGAAAGCAGGAAGAGAAAGCAAGAAGAGTCATGCAGCTAGAGCCTCAGAAGAGGTAGCTAATGTTCATTATTTATGTGATGAATCCAGGTGGTAGAAAGTGTAAATACATATGTTGTGATGTGTTCAGAATGATTGTGTGTAACGCTTCTACTATTACTCTGCTGTAATTTATGCCAAGATTATGTTTTCACTACAAGTAGCTGATGCACAGTTTGGAGGTAATGGCACAGACTAGTCGTTTATAGGACACTAAGCCTGTCGGCACTGGAGCAAGTGGTGGCAATTTATTATTTATTTGGTTGATAGGTGTCTTGTCGCTGATTTTCTTTATCTCTTGGACTCCAATGCCACATATTTGGTTGCCACAGTTCCGGTATCTTTTCCTACATGCCCAGTAGTCCTGCCTTGCATACTGCAACAGAAGTAGTCCCAGTGACACGTAACCATTTGCATTTGCCACAGCATAAAATAACAATTGGAGCATGAACGGGGAGACTGGGGGATCCCTTGCATGCGGACCAGGGAGCTCAGATCTGACTGCCTGAGTCTGAGACTATTTAAGAAGACCTAAAACACTTAAAGGGGAACTTTTATTTTCCCAATAATGGAAAGCACAACAGGTTTATTTTAATGGGAGGACAATGCTTCCATGCCATCTTGCCACCAGACTGCCCAAACCCCCATGCTTTGCTTTAGCTACACTGATACTCTGGCTAACAGTAGATAGTAAATGCACACTTTGCATTAAAATTGATGTAACCTCCTATTTATAAGCCCCACCCCATGTAATACAGTTGACAATAAGAAGATACTTGCTGTACAATTGAGCTTCCTGCCTGCATGTCTAGGACCTGGTGATGTGACCTTCACAAGACTTGGTATCTTGGGGTTGCCAGGAGGCTGCTGGAAGGCTTGCTGGCATCACCAGTAATTAGGTGGGCAGGTTGGAATCTAGGATCTGCACTGAGAATATGTTCTAGTTTACAGTTAAAATAAATGTATTGGTTTCAAATTTACATAGACTAGGGGGAAGAGATAATGGGGTATAAGCAATTTTAGTGCACTCCTCTAAAGCAGGGGAGCGGAGCTTGCCCATTCTTGGCACTGGACATGTTAAGCCGGTCACAGACTTATCCTATCCGCTGCCTAGCACTCTTCCCATATTTATTTTTTCCTGCACTGTTATGCAGTGACTAGATTTCCATTTTGAAATACTGCACAAAGTGGACATTTATTTGTGTTTTGCAAGATGGCTGTTCTCCCAGATTTGCAATATAAACAACACTTCTTCATGTGAACCAGGATGGTTTTAAACATTTAAAGATAAACCTCCAATTCTTTTAAAACTTGCCAGGAGGAGTCGGCACAGCAGTTCTTCTTTGATTTGAAGCAACCCCAAGGAAAACGTCAATCAGATGGGAGGGGCAGACAACAGGGCCAGGCCAAACAGCCAAGAAAACATCGTAAGTAACCTGTGTGCATCTGGAGTCATGTCTTAAAACAAAGTTTGGTTCTAGTGACATCTGTCAGGATTTTATTGCCATCTTTGTTCCAATTGGGATGACAGTCGGGCAACATCCAGAACAGTACCAAAGTGAAACTAAGTTAGAGAGGAAAAATGGTGTTCTGACAAAGGTAATATTGGGTATCTTATGGTCGTCTTACGCAAGTTTTATATTTATGCACACCTGTTTTAATCCACATTATATGCCAGAGAGTTATAGATTTCCTGAAAACGGAGACCCTCTAAAATAAAACGGTGGCAGTTGCAAATGTTTACGTTTCATGATATTAGTGCAACACTTAAGCAAACCCAAAATTTCTGTAAAAAATACGCTTAAGTTAATGTTGGTGCACAAGAACACAATACCCCTTTTTATATCTTACCAAAAAAGATGAGGTTATGCTAAGTAAATACCCAACATGCCAAGCTTAAAAAATTGTGTACGCCCGTAAAAACAGTGACAAAATACAGTACCCCCAATTGTCCATAGGCGATGCTTTTAAAAGCTCGTACAGGTCATCAGTTTAGCGTTAACTCTGAATATTGGCCCTAGAATGATTGCTCTGGCGCACGCGGTGATACCTAATGTGTATCACAATTTGTTTTTGTATGTAGGTGCACCCTATGCGTGTTTACATTACTATGTGTATGTGTGCGGGGGCGAGGGAATTTAAAATGTGTTAGTGGTGTGTTGGTTTCCCCCCCCCCCTTCATTGCTAGCAAGTAGCGGAGTTTACAAGCCCTTTGTGTGATGGCATACTAGGTGGTGATGGGTACTCTGTAAGGTGACATTAGGGCTTCTGCTGGCTTCTCTAGCTAGGGAATGACAGCTGAGGAACAGGAAGTAATGCAATTAGCGTTGCTTTCAGCTCCATTCAGTGGGGAGGAGATCGGCAAATGGATGTTCGCCGTTCTCTCTCAATCTACCCGCTGACACCCATGATGCCAGGAGGGGCAACAGAGCCCAAGAAGCATTGTGGGCCGTGTCAGGTGGGGTTCGGGCGTGGGGGGTGTCACACTCTATCTGCCCCTTGAAGTGATCTGGCGGCAGCTCAGCCATCAGAATTGCTTCCAGTGTAAAGCTGACCGTCTGCTTTAAACACCTGGGAGTCTGTTTAGAGGTGCCCGCTGCCAGTGACGTACGGCTTACATCATTGGCAGGGAAAGGATTAAAGGGGGGATAAAAGCTTACCCCCTTAGTTACCAATACAGTGTAAAGAAAGGGTCCCTTAATCCTTTCTCTGTGCCACCTTAGTATGGGGAAAGAAAAACCTGTAAGCTACAAACCAACTTGTCAGGGCTTACACATGACTATGGACTTTGCCGTTGATGATCAACAAGTCCCATATTGCAGGACTGGACCGCACTGAGACTGTGCGGCCCGGTACCATTTGATCCGCGTACCGGTCCGCGGACCGGGGGTTGGGGACCACTGCTCTAAAGGATCTCAGAAACCAGCAAGCTCTTTTATTTCTTTTTGGACTGTCGGCGCTATACAGCAATCACAAATGGCCTTGATGTGTTCCCCACGTCCGTGTTACTTATAAAAGGCAGAAGAGGCCTTATGAGTTAAGCATGGCTGTGTGAACATGTCCAGGTGGTTTGTTGATTTGCTGTACAGTTTGCTAAATCTAATGAAGAGCTTGCTGGTTTCTGAGATTTCACTATATTGTATCATTTCTCTGTGTTCTGCAGTCTGGAAAGGACTGAGGTCTGTCCTTTTATTACATGCATACCACCTTCTTCCCAGTGGCTAAAATGATTATTGGGGGAGCAAGGAAAGGAGAGTATGTTGCTGGGAGGAGGGAGTAGTTGTGACTCCTAGTTTGCTATACATTAGTAAGGCATTTTAAAGGGACCCTTTCCTTTGCTCTAGTTTTTAGTTTACAGGATGCTTTCCTTATCTAAAAATGTTTGGTTTTTTTTCTTCCATGAAATAGCACAACCTACTGGACCCTGCTGGTTCTGTCTAGCAAGTCCGGAAGTGGAGAAACACCTTGTAGTTAGCATTGGAGAACATGTAAGTGTGGTGGGGCTGAGCATTCTACTATGTATTCAAACATAAGGCGCGTTGTCCGAGGCTTTACACAGATGTGCCATCTTAGGAATTGGGTTTTCAGTGACCTTTAAAACTAAACCCAAGAGCAAAATGTAATATATTCAAGCCTACAGTCCTTGGATGTGGTGGCTGCATAAGTTCTCAGGCTAAGTACCTTTTCAGCGAATACATCAAATAGCTGTTAAAACTTGCCAGAAACGGTGCCCTTGTCACTGCCTGGTGTGCCATCTTCCTTCTGTACTCCACTCCACTATTGCCCCCCACTCCCCCCCTCAG
>NW_017306860.1:852474-858538 GCF_000935625.1 Nanorana parkeri | reverse complement strand
AAAACAATGGCTGCCTGCATAGATACAATAGAGTCAGAGAACCCACCCAAGGAGTAAAGTGTTATATTTGGGATTGCCGTGTGCAAAGAAATGGTAAAAAGAATAATGAATGCAGCCACATCAATGGCTGGCAAGCTGCAATACATAAATGTTTGTTTTGTGTCTGAGATACTTTTAATATTGAACCTTTTTGAAGACGGGATGTGCTTTGCGGTGAAAAGTCATAGGATTTAAAGTTTATTAAACTACTGGTATGCTGTACTGCAATGTGACATTATAAAAGGTTTACTTGTTTTGCTCTGGGGTGGGGATCGCACGCCAGTTGTGTAAAGGTAGGTCTGGTATCCTGTAAATTACAAACCTTAAAAAAACATTGTCCTGTTCAATAGGAGGGAAGAACATAAATCTGTAAATTTCCACTGAAACTCCTCTAGGTGAAGCCAGAATGCTTAGTGGAATTCCAAGCACAGAATTTTGTACATTACATGTAAAGAAAAGTTGCCTCTCGTATTGTAATGTCAATAGTTTCACGGTAGTTTAAAATAAACCCTGTTCTTTCTGCTGGATAGTACAGCTGCTGTACTTTCAGCCCGTTCCAGATAGGAGACCCACAGCTCTCATAGACTGCACAACTAGTGTTGGCCATTCACATAGCGCTGTATATTATGTGACTGGCTAAAGGGGGTGGGGCGGTGTTAATGAAAAAGTACTTCAGCTTTCATCTCTGGAGTAGAGTGGGAGTACAAAGCTACACTATCTGGCAGAAAGAAACATTTTTATTACATGCTATACAATGCTATGCCTTTTTTTTGTTTTGACATTTATTACTACTTTTGGCAGTTTACACATCTCCATTTACAAAAATCTGTGCCTGGATTTCCGGGTGAGGTGCAAGTTGGGCACACAAAGTACTCAACTTTAAAGATTTGTTCAGCCCTACATAAATGCACACGTATCTTTTTTTTATATATAATCCATTTCTCTCATTTTCCCTCTTAGTGTTACATTGCCCTGGCAAAGGGTGGCCTTACGTCAGACCACGTCCTCATCCTGCCCATTGGACACTACCAGGCCATGGTCGACCTCTCTTCTGAAGTGGTTGAAGAATGTGAGAAGTATAAAGCCTCCTTAAAGAAGTTTTATAAGTCCAAAGAGAAGCGATATGTTATGTTTGAGCGTAATTACAGAAGTCAGCATCTGCAGCTACAGGTATGTGAGGATTGCTCTGAAGTGGCAGCAGAGACCGGACATTCTGTCTAATACCACAGTTCCGTTTTGTGTTGCCCTTCACCTTGCAGTGGTGGTTTGATGTCTGCCCATGCTAAGCTTTTATGTAAGCTGCTTTTAATTGAAAATGTAGATTTACCTAAAGGCCAGCTCATTATATTAAATTTTTCTGTGGTTGCTGGCAGGTTAATTACATGCTGCACTCTTCTAGCGCTTTTTCCCTTTAGCGGTGATCTCCCCATCAGAATTTCCATTTCCATTTCGCTGCTGTAAACCATTACAAAGCAAATAAACTCTGTTGGGCTTCCTAGATGGAATGTGGACTGCAGGGAAAGCTGGCAACTGGTGTCTCTAAAGCACCTTCCATTCATTAACACGTGTGCCGCTGCATGTTCTGGTTTTGTGGTTGATGTTTTTTCTAGGACTTGATTTAGAGGGATAGAAAAAGATGGGGTTTTTGGTGGCTCCAGAAAGAACAAGTCCAATAAACATCAGTCTCATAGAAGTATACATTTATTGAACAATATATAATAAAAGCATTGAATATGCATGAAAGGATAAAAATGAGAAGCGTATACCTCCTATCACCCCCTATACACCACAATTGAAAATTTTTATTCTCCATTTGAGGGACACAGGAATTCAGAAACAATTGGGTTACGCTGCTGACCATAGAAGGTTTGAACAAAAATTGTAAGGCATCCGCCATGCAACCCAGCATGCCTCAGGTTTTCCCCTAGTGTCCTGAAAGGTTGAGCAGGGCTTATACGGGTGCTGACTTCTAATTTTCGGGTTCCAAACCTCCTGTAGGAAGCAGTGACTGCTTCTGAATTCCTGTGTCCCTCAATGGACTCCAAGACACTTTTTTATACTCTGTGCTGGCAGAGCTAAGCCACAGCCCTCAGTACAGACGTACCTTGTATCCCAGAGAAGTTAAGGATGCGTGTTAGCCCAGGTCTGTTACTTAATGCTGATTACTGAGAGCACTGGTTCTAAGTCTGGTGCTTGTGAGGTTGCTCTGGCATATTTAGCCTTCCTGCACAGCTGCAGTAGGAAAATGGAGGTAAGATTTTAAAAACTGAAGTTGAATGTCTGACTGCATATCTATATCCATTACGATGTTACTGTGATCTAGATAAACAAGTGCAGTTTGAGCCTCATGATTGGAATGCAGCCTATCCATTCATTAGGAGCTGGTGACATTACAGAACGAGAAAGGTGAGTTCCTAAATTCAGGATCAACATCAGCTTGGTCGGGTCAGTCAGGCCAGGTCAAACACTGGCTGAGAAACCTTTCCTTCTGGTGTACCAAATTTGCTCCATGTGTCGCATTTAATTTTTAATTATTTTTTTTCCTATGTTGTGATGTAGCCTCTGATGGCTCACCTGTTAAAGTTGCAGGTTAGCTTGGTGACGTCACATAGAGAATTAGAGTAATAAGCATCTTGGGAGATAATTTCAGTCTCTTGCTCTCCCCTATTGCCCCAACTCTCACAGCTCATTATATCTCATTAGTTTAAGTCTGTACAGGCAGCTTAAGGCCGTCTGACATGATGAATTTACTGTTCTGAGGGATGAACATGTCCCTGTGATGACCTTATCATTAACCTTTTTTATGTGCTGTATGTGGGTTTCTTCTTCCCCCCCCCCTTTTTTTTCTCAAAGGAGGGTTAGTGGTTTAACACGGTAATGTTTGATATAATACTCTAATGCCTTTTGTGCTGGACTAGTCTGTATTGCATGTTTGTAGTATGATTGTTCAGACTTGTACAAGCATGTGTGCTCTTTGATTTGGATCTATTCCTTAGCACGCAGGTTAATGTGCTTTGCATCTCTTACAGATTGTTCCACTTCCACTGAGTTGCTGCACCACAGAAGATATTAAAGAGTCCTTCATTGTGCAGGCGCAGGAGCAGAACATAGAGCTGCTGGAAATACCCCAACACACCGACATCAAACAGGTATGTGGACTATCACTGCTTTGTTTGAGCACTAGAAGTCTGATTAAACAAAGTGCATGTTAAAGGAGAATTTTGAGGCGAGGGATTTTCACTCAGCCTCATCTGAGCCGACCTGTGACAATGAGACTGTCACAGGTCGGCTCAGTAGATTGGGAAGTGAGCGAACGCATACCGTCGCTCGCTCACTTCTCGATCTATCCCTGCAGAGAGCCGTTGCTTTCGCTCACGGCTCCCTGCAAGGATTCCCCCCACCCCCCTCCCATGTCCAATCCTCCAGCACTGACTGGCGAAACGGATGGGGGAGGGGGCGGGGACAGCTGGCACTGCCTCTGGATAGGCAGAGCCAGCTGTCAATATGACAGCTGGGTGGATCCAGACAGTTTTTTGTCGGGATCCGTCCCGGCTGCGGCGTCTCAGTATACCGCGAGCTGTAGCTTGCGGTATACTGAGTTTTGGGTCACAGGAGAACGCTAGTTTGTGTTCTCCCGTGACCCTTAGGAGAACTATAAGGAAAAGCACTGACCCCCCCCCCCCCTAGTTCTCCTTTTTAAGGTAAAATAAAGTATACAGTACATCTCTGCAATCCATGCACACTTCCCTGTCTTTTATTTCTTGCAAGCATAGAAAAATACCTGTTGATCTGCCAGAATTGCGCTTGGTTCCTAAGACCGCGCAGGAATTTTGAGTAGTATCAGCCCAGCACACTGTCCTTTGCCAAACTATTCACCCACTCTCAGATCTCTAAAACATAACAGTTAATCATTCTGTAGTCACAGACAACAAGGAGAGAATACAAAGTATTCAGAAGACTGCTTGGAATTTCCTGCAAAATGAACACGTTTTTCTGCTCTGATCAAACCTATAACAACGCTTACAATGGTACATAACAGACCCAAAAGGAGCAAATGAGAGAAGTTCATTGTTTTGGGTTTACATATTTTAAAAATCTTCCACTTGTTTCTGCCGTTTTGATGCTTTTTTGCACCAACGCATTCATAAACCTCTTTCCTGTTCCTCTTGCAAGGGATTTGACAAAAATTGCATATCACGATCAATTAACCAACACTGCAAGCTGCCCCCATTTGTTAGGAATTGTAAGAAAGCATTCTAGTACATGTAGCAATCTGCTCTAGCGGTAGGCAGTTTAATGCTGTATAATTCCAGCAGCAGGCACTTTGTAGGAAAGTGTGGGGACTGGTCAAACTAAGAAATGCAGATCTTTCTTTTTAAAGCCCACATACTCACTCACAGGCTCTCTTTTTATGGTTTGTTTGTTCAGATTGTACAGCCTGGGACACCGTACTTCTATGTCGAGTTGGATTCTGGGGAGAAACTCTTTCATAGAATTAAGAAAAATTTCCCATTGCAGTTTGGAAGGTAATGTTCTTCAACTACTGTAATGTTCAACTTTTTGTTTTACTCTGTTTCTTGGACATTTACAAACTCGGTCATCTTTTTGTAGGTATCCATTATTCAGAATATCACACCTTTTTGTGAAATAAAAATGTTAAATACATGGTATCACATGGACATTCTTTATCAAAACAATGTTATAAAAGCAAACCAGTTACCGTCTCATAATTACACCCCCTTCCCCCACTGCATAGTAGCCACTCCTGTGCCATAAATTGTTTGTGTTTTTGCCTGGTGCATCAATCTGCAGCTGGAATTCTCTAAAATACGCAGTATTGGGCATGAGGAGCATGTATAGACCTGTATATTTAAAAGTCCATCCTAGACACATGCCTCCTAGGCTTAGATTTAACTGGGTACATGGAGGCACCATAAAAACACATTTTGCATAATCCAGCAATATGCAAAGCTGCGTTATGGAGCTGAGGAGCATTGGAAATAAGTATTTCCTGTTCTCCCGAGCGTCTATTGGCTACAATGCAGTGTATCAAAAATGTTCCTTTTCTACTTATTCACACACTCCTTCACAGATGTTCACAAGGCGAAGGGGCCCGCAAATTGTTTGAATAAAGATATTATGTGGTCAACTGTCTGTGCTTGTCTCAGTAAAGATGCTATTTTCATAGTACTTTTGCTATGCTGGCTTACTTAATGCATGTGTAACCTGCACACACGCCTACAATGAACCACTCTGTTCCTGAACAGCCACTCACCAGAGCACTGTGGTGTGTAAAGGGGAAAGGGTGCCTAGCACAAAAAAAACAAACCCTTTTTGAAGCATTTGAAGAGCTGTAGTGGTGGATTAGGGACACTGAAAAGAAAGGGGGTTTGGGTATTCAATAACCTTCAGTGAGACCGTGCCTGGTTTGCTTTTAGTAACGTAACCTTTAGGCCTCATTAACACCGACACTATTTTGTTCGGACCGCAGGCATAATGTGCCTTGCGTTGCCGCGCAGCCGATCGAATTGCGGCCGGAGGGCGTGGCTACGGTGCTATTCAGTTCAATGGACCGTCACGCCCCCTTCCTGCCTCAACATACTGATACGGCCGCGATGTAGTGCGTTCTGGCTAGAATCGGGCCCGAACAGTGTCTGGTGTGACTTGAGGCCTAAAGCTAAGTCGCTTAAACACATTCCTAACAAGCAAAGTGCAGGCATTCCCTTGCTCCATCCAATTGTTGGACTGTTCTTATTGTCTGATTAGGCAGAGCTTCAGCACTTCCTGGTAGTCTCTAAGCGTACCCACTCCCCCCATTCTTCCCTTATTTATTTCTCCTGGCCCATAACTATGATGGTCTGCCTAACTGGTCATTAGGAATGGGTGGGATGCTGGAGGCAACAGAAAAGCTCAGATACCCCTAGAGATTTCAAGGTATTGCTTGTTTAGAACATTCGGGTAAAGCGGGAGGGAATTGAAAGCAACGGCAAGTGTCTGCACTTTTATTTAAAAAAAAAAAAAAAAA
>NW_017306860.1:850508-852462 GCF_000935625.1 Nanorana parkeri | reverse complement strand
GTGTTTCTCCTTTTTTTTAAAAAAAAAAAAAAATAAGTTCTGGTGCAATATTCCCCCAGATTATAAAATGCTGCTACTGTGTAGACTGTTCTACCCCTTGTGACACCTTTTTTATTATCTGTCCTGCTCTGAATTTCTCTAAAGTGTGTGTGTGGGCTGTTGTTGTTTTTCTTATGTGTAATCTATTTCCCATATTTTTCCATTCTAGGGAAGTTTTGGCGAGCGAGGTCATCCTAAATATACCGACCAGAGCGGACTGGAAGGCATGCAAATTGAGTCAGGATGAAGAGGAGAGCCAGGCCAAAGCTTTCCAGAGGGAATTCAAGCCATTTGACTTCTCTTTAGAGGACTAATTTCCCTTTTAACAAGGTTTTCTCCTTTTTATAAAAATGTCTGTACATATGTTGAAATAAATACTTCCTACTTTCTAGTTCTTGTGAAACATTTTTGTCTTTAAAAAAAAACAAAAAAAAGTGTCATTTGCATATGCCACTGGACACAGAACAGTTTTCCTTCTTGCATAGTTACATAGTCAGGTCGAAAAAAGACACAAGTCCAACGAGTTCAACCTATAGAGATACGGAGAGAAGAAAAGCTTAAACGGAACACTATGCCCACAATTACCCAATGTTGATCCAGAGGAAGGCAAAAAACCCCTATAAAGCATGGTTCAATTTGCTCCAACAGGGGCAGTAACAAATGCAATGGAACACTGCTTTTGTATCTAGGTTTAAAATGGTCATGTGCCCACTCTATGGACATGAAAGTTTTTTAGTGTTTTGAGCTAGAAGGGAAATCTTTAAAACACCACTGACTTCTGTAGATGTAATCTTTGAGGATTACTCGCAGTACAAACAACCGACTGCAGTGGGGGTTCAGTTTCTTGCAGCTTCCAGTAAAGATTCTGCTCTCCATAGAAAGTAAGGGGAAAGGAGATGATATTTTAGTGCCTCTGTTCTGTGACATTTAACCCTCTCGCTGCCAAGCCCTCCGGAACATTTTTCAAATCAGCTGGCCAAGCCATTTTTGAATTTTCTGCAATTTTTTCCTATTGATTTGATTTTCAACTGCTGCGTTGCTAGCGTTTGTAAAAGACCCCCCAAACCATATATTTTCTGAAAGCGCAGGCCCGGTAGAATAAAAAGATGGTGATACTAAATTTGTAGGCCCTGCGATAATTGCGCAAATGTTTCTCAAATTTAATATTAAACCGATAAAAATACACAATTCAATTGTTAAAACACACCAAAATCAGTATCCGTGCACAAAAAAAAAATTATTTTCTGACTAAATCTAAAAGATAAAACTGTATTGAGTTAATAAATAACAAATATTAGCAAATTTGTAATTGCGCCTTTTTGCGAAAAGGTAAAAAAATGAAGGTATGCAAAACTGTAATCGACTTGTGTAAAGAATTGTTTTGGTGTTTGTGTTGTGATAAAATGATACAGGTGTATATTTAATTGCAACACAAGGTATTGCCATGCGCTGCCACAGTTAACTTAATGTTTTTTTTTTTAAAGAAAAATAAAAAATCATGCACTGCGATGCGTTCTAACAACGCACTGCAGCGCATTGTGCATGGCGTGCACCACAATATGTGTGTATTATGTTGGGGGAGAGAGGGGTTGTGCTTTTTTTAAATGTTATTTATTTTTTACATATTTAAAGGGGACAGTCTGCTGAACAGTTCTACTATAAGCTGATGGTCGCTAAAGCTTATAGTAGAACTGTAAATGCCAGGTCCGTACGGCGTACTGAGCTGGCCAGCTGGAAGCACTTTTGTAGCTCCGTATGCCATACTTGGCAGCGAAAGGGTTAAAGATCGTTTGCCCACAATGCCTATAGCTACAGAGATGAATGCTATAGTCTGGGCTTTAACATTTATATCTGTAGTGTATTGTTTGAATGTACTGTATAGCGAAATGGTCACAAATATTTCTAATGGAAAACT